>NW_027195245.1:190000-251760 GCF_038502225.1 Cherax quadricarinatus
GTTTTTTCGATCCATCTGGAGGAGTGTTCACCAGTGCTGAGGAAAGTTTGGAGGGCTTCTGTGCAGGGGTTTGAATGAGCTTGCCTGAGCATATTAACCCCAATTAGGATATTTCTTTCAGTAACACGATCTCTGATGCTTGGAATATCAAGTTCTTTTTGCATATTTAAAATTTTGGCAGTACGAGGGCATCCTAAAATGATCCTCATTGCTTCGTTCTGCAGTTTTTCCAGCCCTCCAAGCTTCCAGTCAGACACAAGAACAAGTAGTGGCGCAGCATAATCAACCAATGATCTAATATAAGCAAGCTACATCATTTTCACAATTTTAACATTAGCACCATACCTGGGGTGAAGCCCTGCCACAACTCTAAGTGCTCTTAGTCGTTCTTTTTATTGGCGACAAAGTCTTGTTACAACAGGTCCAAGTAGTGGAACCTCAAAACCTAGATACCTGTATCTGCTTACATATTCTAGAAGAGACCCATCATGCAATTGGATCTGACGAACTGTGCCTCTCTGTCGAGGAGGACGCCTATTGAGTATCTTTGTTTTATCAGTAGAGATTATCAACCCCAGGTCCTGACACGAGGCTAGTACATGATTAAGAATGTTTTGGGTGTTGGAGAATCCGGTGTGTGAATCATTATATCATCAGCAAAACTAATCACATATTGATGGTGCTGACTAGGCATAGCATTAAGTAATGCATTAATAAGAATATTGAACATTGTGGGACTGAGCACACCTCCCTTTGGGGTTCCTAATTCAAAGTCTTTAGTTACACTTCTATGTCCCTGGAACAACACAGACGATTTTCTGTTGGACAGGTAGCCTTTAATCCAGCGGAGAAGCCATCCTCCAACATCCATTCTGGCAAGTTCACTAATGATTACATGTCGGTTGGCTACATCGAAAGCGGATTTAAGGTCAAGGAAGGTAGTGTATGAGCTGTCAGTGTGCAGGGTGAGAAAGGTGGCTATGCAATGATGCACGCTGCTTCCATGCATGAAACCATGTAACCGGGGAGACAAAATTGTTTGATTCTGTACATGAGACGATTAAGAATCATTATCTCAAATGTTTTACACAAGCAGCTAGTAAGAGATATTGGGCGAAATGCATTTTGTTGATTGGGCTTAGGAATTGGAATGATGAGGCTGTTGGTCCAAGATTGAGGGAGCTCCCCAGTTACATAGCTCATGTTATATAATTCAAGTAATGGATTACCTGGTACTCGACACAGCAATCTGAGTATGTTGTAAGTAATACCATCCTCACCAGGCGACGTGGAGTTGCCCTTAGTTAGTGCTGCATCAAGCTCATAATTAGTGAAAGGAATGTTGCAATCATCTGCCTTGCTGAGCATAAAGCAAACAAGTCTCTCCCATTTAATTTTGCCTGTGTGGTACTGGGAAGATTGTCATAGCTAGATGTAGCAGCCCAAGCACTGACTAACTCATTCGCCCTATGTAAAGGATGAGGGTGCGCGATCTGCCCAGTTCTGTTACCCTTAATTCTATTTATGTCCCTCCAAGCCCGGCTAAGTGGGGTGTGAGCATTAAGACCGTTGACAAATTTTTCCCAGTCTGTTTGCCGCAGCTCTGTCATACGCTCTCTGGCAGCAGCAAGGGCAGTTTGGAAGAGCCTCAGCATTCCAGGGGTACGATGTTTTCTATAGGCTAGGCCTAGTCTGCGAGCAGTACGTTTCAGTGTACGAAGTTTAGAATCATTGTAATAAGTATGGTTTTTGAAGGAGGTATGATTATTATGGAAGTTTGTTGGGTTTAGAGTACCAAGAGGTTTCAGTGGCGGCTCTAAGTAGTTCTGAATACTGCTCACAAGGTCATTGTTAAAGGTCTCTACAGAGGAACACTCATAGGAATTATACCAGTCAGTCACATGTGCAACAAAGTCATCATGCTGATCAGTGGGAACATTAAAACGTTTCCGTTTGAATATCCCACCAGGAAGGATAGTATTACCAATATCTAGTGAGGTTAGCCTAGGGAAATGATCAGACGCTATATCTGTTACAATGGAAGGCTCACAGCTGGCAGAAGTAATGTTGAAGCCCAGGCACAGATCAAGGACGCCTCCATAGATATGTGTGGGCTCAAGATCACCTACAATTTGGACATTATCATGACTGTTTAAGAGTGACAACAGTTGATTACCATTACGATTACCAAACTGTGAGTTTCCAATGCTTTTGTGTCTCGCATTGTAATCGCCAATAATAAGAGTAGGCTCAGAATGAGCACAAGTTGGGAGCTCCAAGTAATTAAATTTATCAGCAGGAGCGTACAAGTTAAATATGTTGAGAGCAGAGTTCCCTATATAAATCCTAACACCGTGATATTGTAACCCCTCTGTTTTCTTGTGTGCAAGAAGTTGATGGGGAAGTGATTTTTTAATATATAGAACACAAGAGTTAGTAGATTTGAGGTTATATGCAACAAATGATGGTAATTTAGGGGGTTGGGATTTTTCAGGGACTCTGCACTCTTGTAGACACACAACATCAATGGGTTCGGTGGTTACTTTATGATGAAGGTCAGGAAGTCTTTTTCTAAGTGATGCAATATTCCAGCTTAATATAGAAAGTTTATACGAGTTTTGATCCATTATAGTAGTCCTGGGATCATCTCGAGTTTCTCAGCATAATGAAAAAATTGTTCATATAAATAGCAGACCTTATCAATGTCAACAGTGCTACCATTGTCCATGAGTTTTGTAAGTGCACTTCCAGTTGTAAGGCCTCGTGGGAGTCTTCGTAAACCCAGAGCACGACGCTGTTTATGTGTGAATGTATGATAGGTGACACCACCACTCACATTCCCTCCTCCACTAACATTACACGCAACACTACAACTGTCATCACCAGCGCCACTACCAACATTGTGTTCATTACATTTATCAACAGTATTGTATTCAACATTAATGTCTATGTGACTAACCTCATCACACTCTGCACCACCACTTATATTACGCTCATCACTACTACTAACATTATAGACACCACCGCTCTCATCACACTCTTCACCACCACTTATATTACGCTCATCACTATTACTAACATTATAGACACCACCGCTCTCATCACACTCTTCACCACAACTTATATTACGCTCATCACTTTTACTAACATTATAGACACCACCGCTCTCATCACACTCTTCACCACAACTTATATTACGCTCATCACTATTACTAACATTATAGACACCACCGCTCTCATCACACTCTTCACCACCACTTATATTACGCTCATCACTATTACTAACATTATAGACACCACCGCTCTCATCACACTCTTCACCACAACTTATATTACGCTCATCACTTTTACTAACATTATAGACACCACCGCTCTCATCACACTCTTCACCACACTTATATTACGCTCATCACTATTACTAACATTATAGACACCACTGCTCTCATCACACTCTTCACCACAACTTATATTACGCTCATCACTTTTACTAACATTATAGACACCACCGCTCTCATCACACTCTTCACCACAACTTATATTACGCTCATCACTATTACTAACATTATAGACACCACCGCTCTCATCACACTCTTCACCACAACTTATATTACGCTCATCACTATTACTAACATTATAGACACCATTCCCCTCATCACACTCTTCACCACCACTTATATTACGGTCATCACTATTACTAACATCATTGACACCATAGCCTTCATTATGATGCTCACTACAGTTATCAACACAAGTATTATATTCGTCATTACTGTGATTAAGAACACCACCACCACCTTGTTCAGCAGCCTTACACTTGCTTTCACAAATTGTGACAATCTTGTTATTGGTACACTCTACACATCTTTCCTTGTGTTGTTCAAGTTGTTGTTTCAGGAGAAATTGTTGTGTTTCCAGTACTTTTATGCGCGACATCAGGTTGTATACCACAGGAGCAAGACTTGGAACATCTGGAGACGTGAAGTCCCGGTCAGCTGAGCTCCTTGGCTGACTGTCAGCTGACTCAGCTAGGCTGGTATTGACAGCCGACGTGATGGAGGTCTGTTGACGTGCTCCCCAGGTGAGGTGCTCAACCCCATTGTCTGAGGGCAGGCATGAGCCAGTATTCAGACCCGAGGTACCTGGTAGTACTGGGGGGTCATTATGAGGGGGACAGGGTGAAGTGCGTTGGCTGCGATGCGATCAGCCCTCACACTGCAGTCAGCATGAGCTGTTGTGACTCCTGAGGTCTTACAATTGATACATTGTTTAGCCACAGTCTGTTGCTGTTTGATCATATCATAACACCGTTCAGAAGGATGAGCATTGGCACACACTGCACACCAGTGTGACTTAGATGGGCATTTCCTGGCAATGTGGCCCCAGCGTTGACACTTATAACATCGACGTTGAGGAGGTCTGTACAATGCAATGTAATAGCGTCTGTTGAGGGCTGCGCGTTAGTGAACATAGCGTGGCAGAGTCCCCTGGCCAGTCCACTCAGCTAATATCAGACCGTTGGAAAGTCGACGAGGGCTTGCAACTTGCTCTGACGCCAGATATTGAGGATTCGAGTGCTTGTTGACGTTGTAGATGACAATAAGCACTTTATGTGCCCTTGGTGGGGCTGCTCGGAGTTTGATGTTGGCATATTCGCGAGTGAGAAGTTTGTCTATAAATGCTGATTCATTAGGCACAAAGACGTAGTTATCCTCATCGTGGACAAACTTGATCGTTTTCTCTAGGTTGTCTGTACTAGCTTCGAAAAACCAGTTAAACTTGGTCTCTTGATCAGTGTTGTTAGGGAAATCTAACCTGACAGCTTTGGGAGGGTGTGCGCCCACTATATTGCTTTCAGCAAGCTTTCTCTGGAAGCCTCGTTCTTTTTTCCGAGCCTGTTTACTAAAATATGTTTCAAATCTGCCTTCACCATCATCTACGTCAACACTATCAGCTATACTCATAGCTGACAGGAGTTTCACACTGGCGATGGGCTAAAGGATACCGGCGAATAGAAGGGACAAGGAAGGGATATTCACCTCGCTAGACACAGGCAATATGGGTGTAGTGGCCTGCGGGTCGCAGTGCGATTTTCAAGGTCATTCACGGGGCCACAGTCGTCTCGAGAGTTACCAATATTGCACTACTCGTTAATTACTCCAAACCCGCAGCACTTAACACAGCTAGCACACGTGTCTAGGAATGACAGACAAATTTTCACTCTGTGGACAAATAAATCAGCACAAACTTAAAAAGCCGTCTCCGAAGGAGTTACCAAGTACTAGCCTTTCAAAACGGAAAACTAATTCCAGTGTTTCACTAGGTATATCCCTAGTCACAACTCACACACAAGAGTTTTAACAACACCGAAGGTACGGCCGGAACACTGTAGAACGTTCACAAAGGCATTCTGGGATTCAGAAGAGATGTAACTGCAGTGTAACTTGACCTTCACTGGCTGGCTTGGAGTGCTGTTTAGCCTGGATCGGTTAAACTCGCCCTTATCCCATATGTAGATAATGGCGATGAGCTAAGGGATACAGGTGAATAGGAAAGTCGAGGAAGGGACATTCACCTCACTGGACACACGCAGTATGGGTGTAAGTGGCATGCGGGTCTTATAGTGCCATTTTCAAGGTCACCCAGCAGGCCAGACATTCCTCACTCATTTTAAGCCTACGTAGGTACTGATGGTAGCACAATGTCCTAAGTCAGTGAAATCCACTCGTGCAAATAGTTACAACAAATCTGCAGCACTTAACACTTCTAGCACAAACTTACTATGTTTATAGGTGAACCTCTGGCATGTCCCACTTAAAAAGTTATTACTGCAATGCTCGTTAAATTGTTCTTAACTAAGCCACTACAGGAAACAGTGGTATGCCAGCAGCACTGTAGAATGTATAAGTATACATGCTGGGCCTTAAGACAGCTGTAACTGCAGGCTACCTTAGCTTGTTCTGGCTAGCTTGGAATGCTGTTTTCAAGCCTGCTTGAATGTGCTTGCTAAGCCCGTGTCAACCACTTGGATATTTGCTTGTAGCAGGCAGGTAGGCACACAGGAGACATATTCTTAAGATGAGTGGAGTGCGGCACAGAGGACTGACACGGGCACTCAAGCATTTATGTGGTCTGGCAAATACCGCCTCTAGGCCATAAGTAAATAGAGGTGAATGGCTGAGTTCCAAATCGAGGAAGGAGGGGAGAGAGGCGAGTTGGAGTGAAGGTGTAGCCTCCTACAGCCACTTCAAATCAACATATTTGTGTTTCACTAGGTATATCACTAGTCACAGTTCACACACAAGAGTTCCAGTAGCAATTCAGCTGCGCTCCAACGATATTTGTTGCATGATGAGTTATCAGTCGGGTGAGATAAGCAGTTCTGATATAGAAGGCCTAGGACTTCACTCAACACACACGTCCTCTCCCCTCAACCACTCAGGCCTAACTGTTCACGAGTCCCCAACATCGCTTCACAACTTTGGCGGTTTCCTTGTGTTTGGCTGGTTGAACCAAGGTGCTAGCATAACAAAGGAGCCTCACTTAGCCTCTAGTCACGAGGGAAAATCTATGTGGGTGAGTGACATTCATTGAATAAAATATAACGAATTCTTAACATACTACAGTGGTAGCGCGATAAGCTCACAACCGTGAGTACCCGGGTTGCACCCAGGGTGATGTGGGACTCATATGCAAGTCTCAAAACACCCCATTAAGTGTTACGAGATTTACATAGGTGTCCCACTACGTAATTGTAAACAAATAACCAAGGGTCGGTTGAATGTTGGATTACATCGTGAGGAAGGTCCTAAAATCACAATTGAACTAAGCAAGTTAACCCAAACTGAAAGCACTAGGCCAGATAAAATCCCAGTCAAATTCCAAAAAAAGATGTTGCCAAAGAATTACCAGTCCCCACTGAGCACATAATAAATTTGTCCATCACAACCAGTTTGCTAGCAGAGAGGTTCAAGGAGGCCACAGTTACTCTTACATTAAAGATAAACAGTAGGTCAGAAGTCAGCAACTAGAGGCCTGTTAATTTACTCAGTATGATGTCCAAAATTCTAAAGAAAGCGGTGTACTGTTAAGAAGTTAAATATCTTGATGACAAAAACATTATTCATGATTACCAATCAGGTTTCAGATCTTATTTTACCGACACCTCCCTAATTAATCTGAACTTCCTGAGTACTCCAGTGTCGTTGGGGAATCTCATAGGTATGGTGACCTTAGACTTGTAAAAGACTTTCGTTATGGTCAACTATAATATAATATGTAATAAACTTCATTGTATCGAGAGAGGTTTTGTAGACTGGTTTATGTCCTACCTGAGCAACAGGAAACAAATTGCCATGATCAACATAACAGAATCAAAATCCCTGCCGATAGCATGTGGTGTTCCCTTATTGTCTCTTTGTTATATAAATAACATGCCCATTAGTCTCATGTGTAAGCTTTTCTTGTATGCAGACGATAGTGATCTATTAGTCTCAGGTTGAACAGTCTTGGGCCCCTGACATTTATTGTGTTGTCTCTTATCGTGCTGGTGGGGCTCCTGCTTTTCATTGGGGGGATGTTGCATTGCCTGCTGAGTCTTTTGCTTTCACAGAGAGTGATTTTCGTGTGCAAGCTTGGTAGTACTCCCTCTAGGATTTTCTTGGTGTATATAATCATGTATCTCTCCCGTCTGCATTCCAGGGAGTACAGGTTGAGGAACTTCAAGCGTTCCCAGTAATTGAGGTGTTTTATCTTAGTTATGTGCGCCATGAAGGTTCTCTGTACATTTTCTAGGTCAGCAATTTCATCTGTCTTGAAAGGTGCTGTTATTGCGCAACAATATTCTAGCCTATATAGAAAAAGCGACCTGAAGAGTGTTGTCTTGGGGTTGGCATCCCTAGTTTTGAAGGTTCTCATTATCCATCCCGTCATTTTTCTAGCAGATGCGATTGATACTGTGTTGTGGTCTTTGAAAGTGAGATTCTCTGGCATTATCTCTCCCAAGTCTTTTACATTAGTTTCTCGCTGTACTGTGTGGTTGGAATTTGTTTTATACTCCGATATAGTTTTAATTTCCACACACTTTCCATATCGAACTAGTTGAAATTTCTCATCATTGAGCTTCATATTGTTTTCTGCGACCCATTGAAAGATTTGGTTAATGTCCGCCTGGAGTCTTGCAGTGTCTTCAGCGGGGGACACTGTCATGCAAATTTGGGTGTCATCTGCAAAGGAAGACACGGTGTTGTGGCTTACATCCCTGTCCATGTCAGGTATGAGGATGAGGAACAGGATGGGAGCGAGTACTGTGCCATGTGAAACACAGCTTTTTACCAGAACCTTGTCATAGTGGTCCAGTTGTTGGGACAGGCAGGAGCGACCTGCTCTAAACCCATGTTGCCCTGGGTTGTTTAACTGATGGGTATCTAGATGGGTGCCGATCTTGCTTCTTAGAACCCATTTAAAGATTTTTATGATACTGGATGTTAGTGCTACTGATTTACTGCTGCTTTTGTTTAGTGGGGCTATGTCTGTTGTTTTTAGCAGCTGTGGGACGACCTCCGTGTCCATGCTCCTTCTCCATAGGATGTTAAAAGCATATGATAAGGGTTTCTTGCAGTTCTTGATGATCACGGAGTTCCATGAGCCTGGGCCTGGGGCAGAGTGCATGGTAATGTGATTTATCGCCTTTTCGAAGTCATTTGGCGTCAGAATAATATCAGGTGGGTTTGAGTCTACCAGATTCTGTCTCGCTCATAAAAAATTCATTTACGTCTTCGACTCTCAGTCTGGTTAGCGGCTAGCTATAACCCGAGTCGTATTGGGACTTCAGCTGTCATCTATGTAGGACCCATTTCGTTTAAGTAGGGGTCCAATACTAGATGCTGTTCTCGACTTAGATTTGGCATAAGAAAAGAAATATTTTGGGATTCTTTCAATTTCATTTATGGCTTTTAGTTCTTCCCACGATGACTGCTGTAAGATTCCTTTAGTTTAAAACTGATGTTTGCTACTTCTCTTCATATTACGGATATATTGGCCTGTTTTTAACCTCTCTGTTATTCTTTGTCTTCGCCTGTATAGGGAGCATCGTTCTCTTTCTAATTTACATTTTCTCCTCCTTTACCTTAAAGGAATATGCCTTGAGTATAGCTCGAGTGCCACAGTGCTAATTTGTTCTAGACATAAATTTGGATCCGTGTTGCTTAGTCTATCTTCCCAGTTTATATCATTTAGGACCTGGTTTACTTGGTCCCACCTTATGTTTTTATTATTGAAGTTTTAATTTGGTGAGGGCTCCCTCGTGACTGATCACATTTTCTCGTCTGGAGCCCCGCTCATACATGTCTGAACCTTTATTATGTTGTGATCGGAGTATATTGTTTTTGATATGATAATATTTATCAGATAATCATCATTAACAAAGATGAGGTCCAGCGTTTTCTCCAATCTTGTTGGTTCTATTAATTGCTCTATTCTTGTTCTTCATCGTGCTCCACCTTAACCAAAAAAATGAAAGAGCTACAAATCACCCAGAACAAAATGGTCTGGTTCATCCTGGACCTGGGTCCATGAGAGCATGGACAAAATGATTTACAACAGTATGATGTACTAGATTTGAAGACAAAGTAAACCAACTGAAGTTAAATAATGTTCATAAAATTGCTCACAAGAAGTGTCAAGAATCTCTGGCCGCCAAGTTTGTCAAGGTTGGGAACCAAACCCAGTATAGTACTAGGGGAAGTGAACACAATTTTGCAGTACCTGCAGTAGGTGGTCAAGCCTCAAACAGCGCTACTTCTTGATTAGCCGGTACTCTTGAGGCCGGGTCTTTTCCAGATGGTGACCCTGCCTTGGCTCCCTGTAATAGTGTCTGAGACCTATGTCTGTATAGCAATAAAGGCGTGGAAAGATTTGCCTGCACAAGTCAAGGCATGTCCTAGTATGAGTCAATTCAGGAAGAGAGCTAGAAGGTACATAATGAATGAAGCTACAGAAAGAGAGGAGAGTGATTTCTTGTATAGGTAACATTCGTGTACCTATTATTGCAAGCTGATCCTCTCTTTAATGTTAATGCAAAAAGCTTCGTTTACTTTATTCATAGTACTTCTTTAATTTTACCTGGTTTTCACACAGTTGAGTTACTTAGGTTTTTACTTTTAATATTTAAATAATTAGATATTACAAGGATCCCAATGTAAATAAGTCACTTTGTCTGACTATTTTTTTGGGGTTATCCTAGGTACTTGACACTATGCGTGATAATTATACTGATGTGTACCTGAGCCTAAATAAACCTACTTAGTTGTTCTCAGCAACAAGCTGAGAACTTGCTAAAGTCCACCTTGGTGGATAAGCTGAAGAAACTCGTTTTCTATGTGATCCGTATTTCGCCGAGGGTCGGCTGAACACCACAAACTATGCTATTTAATATTAATAATATCTTCATTTACTGCAAGTACATGTACAAGGTATACAGTTCTAGCTGACATCAATAACATACTACTTTATAGAAAGTTGCTTGTTATGCGGAGCATTTAGGGCAAATTAGGTCAGTTTTGTCCCAGGATGCGACCCACACCAGTAGACTAACACCAAGGTACCTATTTTACTGATGGGTGAACAGGGACATCAAGTGTCTTCCGGAAATACGTCCCTAATGTCTTCCATCCGTACCGGGTTTAAAAAACCTGTTAAACACTCTAAGGGCCATTACAACTTTTGCCACGTGTCCCAAAAAAGTAATTATATCATCCAGGACTGTGTCTTATTTTTATCTTGGTCCTTCAGTCTTCCATCCTAAGATGCCACCCACACCAGGCAACTACCACCCAGGTACCTAATTACTGCTAGGTGAACAGTGACAGCAGGTGTAAGGAAACATGTCCAACGATTCAACCCATGCCGGGGATTAAACCATGGACACTCAGTATGTGAGGGGAGTACGTTGTCAACCGAGCCAAGGGGACACCTATAACTATGCTAGACAAAAGCACCATTTAGGGTGGCTCGTGGTCTGATAGGCAAAGCTCTCGCTTCACATGCTGAGAATCCAGGTTCGATTCCTGGCAAGGGTGGAAACACTGGGCGTGTTTCCTTGCACCTGCTGTCCATGTTCACCTATCGTTAAAATGGGTACCTGGGTGTTAGTGGACTGGTGTGGGTCACATCCTGGGACAAAACTGACCTAATTTGCGGGAAATACTCAGCAAAACAAGCGGCTTTCTATATAGTAGTATGTCATTGATGTCAGCTATGGTCTGAATACCTTGTATATGTATTTGTATAAAATTATTATTATTATTATTATTATTATTATTATTATTATTATTATTATTATTATTATTATTATTATTATTATTATTATTATTATTATTATTATTATTATTATTATGGTTATTTTGGTTGGCAAGGTTGGTGGGGTTGATAGGTGCTGGCACTGCTGAGTGAGACACCTACCTTAGTTAATACATATTTCATACATTAAGTCTCGTCTTAGGTTCTCTGTACTCTTGTGACGAGTACGAGAATTAGTAATATACAATATTCTGCAGTCTTTTATAAAGTCACCGCAGTACTGCAGATAGTGGCAGCTGGTGTAGCACTGCAGATAGTGGCAGCTGGTGTAGCACTGCAGATAGTGGCAGCTGGTGTAGCACTGCAGATAGTGGCAGCTGGTGTAGCACTGCAGATAGTGGCAGCTGGTGTAGCACTGCAGATAGTGGCAGCTGGTGTAGCACTGCAGATAGTGGCAGCTGGTGTAGCACTGCAGATAGTGGCAGCTGGTGTAGCACTGCAGATAGTGGCAGCTGGTGTAGCACTGCAGATAGTGGCAGCTGGTGTAGCACTGCAGATAGTGGCAGCTGGTGTAGCACTGCAGATAGTGGCAGCTGGTGTAGCACTGCAGATAGTGGCAGCTGGTGTAGCACTGCAGATAGTGGCAGCTGGTGTAGCACTGCAGATAGTGGCAGCTGGTGTAGCACTGCAGATAGTGGCAGCTGGTGTAGCACTGCAGATAGTGGCAGCTGGTGTAGCACTGCAGATAGTGGCAGCTGGTGTAGCACTGCAGATAGTGGCAGCTGGTGTAGCACTGCAGATAGTGGCAACTGGTGTAGCACTGCAGATAGTGGCAGCTGGTGTAGCACTGCAGATAGTGGCAGCTGGTGTAGCACTGCAGATAGTGGCAGCTGGTGTAGCACTGCAGATAGTGGCAGCTGGTGTAGCACTGCAGATAGTGGCAGCTGGTGTAGCACTGCAGATAGTGGCAGCTGGTGTAGCACTGCAGATAGTGGCAGCTGGTGTAGCACTGCAGATAGTGGCAGCTGGTGTAGCACTGCAGATAGTGGCAGCTGGTGTAGCACTGCAGATAGTGGCAGCTGGTGTAGCACTGCAGATAGTGGCAGCTGGTGTAGCACTGCAGATAGTGGCAGCTGGTGTAGCACTGCAGATAGTGGCAGCTGGTGTAGCACTGCAGATAGTGGCAGCTGGAGTAGCACTGCAGATAGTGGCAGCTGGTGTAGCACTGCAGATAGTGGCAGCTGGTGTAGCACTGCAGATAGTGGCAGCTGGTGTAGCACTGCAGATAGTGGCAGCTGGTGTAGCACTGCAGATAGTGGCAGCTGGTGTAGCACTGCAGATAGTGGCAGCTGGTGTAGCACTGCAGATAGTGGCAGCTGGTGTAGCACTGCAGATAGTGGCAGCTGGTGTAGCACTGCAGATAGTGGCAGCTGGTGTAGCACTGCAGATAGTGGCAGCTGGTGTAGCACTGCAGATAGTGGCAGCTGGTGTAGCACTGCAGATAGTGGCAGCTGGTGTAGCACTGCAGATAGTGGCAGCTGGTGTAGCACTGCAGATAGTGGCAGCTGGTGTAGCACTGCAGATAGTGGCAGCTGGTGTAGCACTGCAGATAGTGGCAGCTGGTGTAGCACTGCAGATAGTGGCAGCTGGTGTAGCACTGCAGATAGTGGCAGCTGGTGTAGCACTGCAGATAGTGGCAGCTGGTGTAGCACTGCAGATAGTGGCAGCTGGTGTAGCACTGCAGATAGTGGCAGCTGGTGTAGCACTGCAGATAGTGGCAGCTGGTGTAGCACTGCAGATAGGGGCAGCTGGTGTAGCACTGCAGATAGTGGCAGCTGGTGTAGCACTGCAGATAGTGGCAGCTGGTGTAGCACTGCAGATAGTGGCAGCTGGTGTAGCACTGCAGATAGTGGCAGCTGGTGTAGCACTGCAGATAGTGGCAACTGGTGTAGCACTGCAGATAGTGGCAGCACTGCTGGTGTAGCACTGCAGATAGTGGCAGCTGGTGTAGCACTGCAGATAGTGGCAACTGGTGTAGCACTGCAGATAGTGGCAGCTGGTGTAGCACTGCAGATAGTGGCAACTGGTGTAGCACTGCAGATAGTGGCAGCTGGTGTAGCACTGCAGATAGTGGCAGATAGTGGCACCTGGTGTAGCACTGCAGATAGTGGCAGCTGGTGTAGCACTGCAGATAGTGGCAGCTGGTGTAGCACTGCAGATAGTGGCAGCTGGTGTAGCACTGCAGATAGTGGCAGCTGGTGTAGCACTGCAGATAGTGGCAGCTGGTGTAGCACTGCAGATAGTGGCAACTGGTGTAGCACTGCAGATAGTGGCAGCTGGTGTAGGACTGCAGATAGCTGGTGTAGCACTGCAGATAGTGGCAGCTGGTGTAGCACTGCAGATAGTGGCAGCTGGTGTAGCACTGCAGATAGTGGCAGCTGGTGTAGCACTGCAGATAGTGGCAGCTGGTGTAGCACTGCAGATAGTGGCAGCTGGTGTAGCACTGCAGATAGTGGCAGCTGGTGTAGCACTGCAGATAGTGGCAGCTGGTGTAGCACTGCAGATAGTGGCAGCTGGTGTAGCATAAACAAGTGATGCATGTAAAACATTACTAATAAAACCTCCGTGACTGAATATTACACCCAAGAACCCCCGTGACTGAATGTTACACAAGAACCCCCGTGACTGAATGTTACACAAGAACCTCCGTGACTGAATGTTACACAAGAACCCCCGTGACTGAATGTTACACAAGAACCTCCGTGACTGAATGTTACACAAGAACCCCCGTGACTGAATGTTACACAAGAACCTCCGTGACTGAATGTTACACAAGAACCTCCGTGACTGAATGTTACACAAGAACCTCCGTGACTGAATGTTACACAAGAACCTCCGTGACTGAATGTTACACAAGAACCCCCGTGACTGAATGTTACACAAGAACCCCCGTGACTGAATGTTACACAAGAACCTCCGTGACTGAATGTTACACAAGAACCCCCGTGACTGAATGTTACACAAGAACCTCCGTGACTGAATGTTACACAAGAACCTCCGTGACTGAATGTTACACAAGAACCTCCGTGACTGAATGTTACACAAGAACCTCCGTGGCTGAATATTACACAAGAACCTCCGTGACTGAATGTTACACAAGAACCCCCGTGACTGAATGTTACACAAGAACCTCCGTGACTGAATGTTACACAAGAACCTCCGTGGCTGAATATTACACAAGAACCTCCGTGACTGAATGTTACACAAGAACCTCCGTGACTGAATGTTACACAAGAACCCCCGTGACTGAATGTTACACAAGAACCTCCGTGACTGAATGTTACACAAGAACCTCCGTGACTGAATGTTACACAAGAACCTCCGTGACTGAATGTTACACAAGAACCTCCGTGACTGATTATTACACAAGAACCTCTGTGACTGAATATTACACAAGAACCTCCGTGACTGAATGTTACACAAGAACCTCCGTGACTGAATGTTACACAAGAACCCCCGTGACTGAATGTTACACAAGAACCTCCGTGACTGAATGTTACACAAGAACCTCCGTGACTGAATGTTACACAAGAACCTCCGTGACTGAATGTTACACAAGAACCTCCGTGACTGATTATTACACAAGAACCTCTGTGACTGAATATTACACAAGAACCTCCGTGACTGAATGTTACACAAGAACCCCCGTGACTGAATGTTACACAAGAACCTCCGTGACTGAATGTTACACAAGAACCCCCGTGACTGAATGTTACACAAGAACCTCCGTGACTGAATGTTACACAAGAACCCCCGTGACTGAATGTTACACAAGAACCTCCGTGACTGAATGTTACACAAGAACCCCCGTGACTGAATGTTACACAAGAACCTCCGTGACTGAATGTTACACAAGAACCTCCGTGACTGAATGTTACACAAGAACCTCCGTGACTGAATGTTACACAAGAACCTCCGTGACTGAATGTTACACAAGAACCTCCGTGACTGAATATTACACAAGAACCTCCGTGACTGAATATTACACAAGAACCTCCGTGACTGAATGTTACACAAGAACCTCCGTGGCTGAATATTACACAAGAACCTCCGCGACTGAATGTTACACAAGAACCTCCGTGACTGAATGTTACACAAGAACCTCCGTGACTGAATGTTACACCCAAGAACACCCGAGACTGAATGTTACACAAGAACCTCCGTGACTGAATGTTACACAAGAACCTCCGTGACTGAATGTTACACAAGAACCTCCGTGACTGACTATTACACAAGAACCTCCGTGGCTGAATATTACACAAGAACCTCCGTGACTGAATGTTACACCCAAGAACCCCCGTGACTGAATGCTACACCCAAGAACCCCCGTGACTGAATGTTACACAAGAACCTCCGTGACCGAATGTTACTCCCAAGAACCCCCGTGACTGAATGTTACACAAGAACCTCCGTGACTGAATGTTACACAAGAACCCCCGTGACTGAATGTTACACAAGAACCTCCGTGACTGAATGTTACACAAGAACCCCCGTGACTGAATGTTACACAAGAACCCCCGTGACTGAATGTTACACAAGAACCTCCGTGACTGAATGTTACACAAGAACCTCCGTGGCTGAATATTACACAAGAACCTCCGTGACTGAATGTTACACAAGAACCCCCGTGACTGAATGTTACACAAGAACCTCCGTGACTGAATGTTACACAAGAACCTCCGTGGCTGAATATTACACAAGAACCTCCGTGACTGAATGTTACACAAGAACCTCCGTGACTGAATGTTACACAAGAACCCCCGTGACTGAATGTTACACAAGAACCTCCGTGACTGAATGTTACACAAGAACCTCCGTGACTGAATGTTACACAAGAACCTCCGTGACTGAATGTTACACAAGAACCTCCGTGACTGATTATTACACAAGAACCTCCGTGACTGAATATTACACAAGAACCTCCGTGACTGAATGTTACACAAGAACCTCCGTGACTGAATGTTACACAAGAACCCCCGTGACTGAATGTTACACAAGAACCTCCGTGACTGAATGTTACACAAGAACCTCCGTGACTGAATGTTACACAAGAACCTCCGTGACTGAATGTTACACAAGAACCTCCGTGACTGAATGTTATACAAGAACCTCCGTGACTGAATGTTACACAAGAACCTCCGTGACTGATTATTACACAAGAACCTCCGTGACTGAATATTACACAAGAACCTCCGTGACTGAATGTTATACAAGAACCTCCGTGACTGAATGTTACACAAGAACCTCCGTGACTGAATGTTACACCCAAGAACCCCCGTGACTGAATGTTACACAAGAACCTCCGTGACTGAATATTACACAAGAACCTCCGTGACTGAATATTACACAAGAACCTCCGTGACTGAATGTTACACAAGAACCTCCGTGGCTGAATATTACACAAGAACCTCCGTGACTGAATGTTACACAAGAACCTCCGTGACTGAATGTTACACAAGAACCTCCGTGACTGAATGTTACACCCAAGAACACCCGAGACTGAATGTTACACAAGAACCTCCGTGACTGAATGTTACACAAGAACCTCCGTGACTGAATGTTACACAAGAACCTCCGTGACTGACTATTACACAAGAACCTCCGTGGCTGAATATTACACAAGAACCTCCGTGACTGAATGTTACACCCAAGAACCCCCGTGACTGAATGCTACACCCAAGAACCCCCGTGACTGAATGTTACACAAGAACCTCCGTGACCGAATGTTACTCCCAAGAACCCCCGTGACTGAATGTTACACAAGAACCTCCGTGACTGAATGTTGCACAAGAACCTCCGTGACTGAATGTTACACCCAAGAACCTCCGTGACTGAATGTTACACCCAAGAACCTCCGTGACTGAATGTTACACCCAAGAACCCCCGTGACTGAATGTTACACAAGAACCTCCGTGACTGAATGTTACACAAGAACCTCCGTGACTGAATGTTACACAAGAACCTCCGTGACTGAATGTTACACAAGAACCTCCGTGACTGAATGTTACACAAGAACCTCCGTGACTGAATGTTACACCCAAGAACCCCCGTGACTGAATGTTACACAAGAACCTCCGTGACTGAATATTACACAAGAACCTCCGTGACTGAATGTTACACAAGAACCTCCGTGACTGAATGTTACACAAGAACCTCCGTGGCTGAATATTACACAAGAACCTCCGTGACTGAATGTTACACAAGAACCTCCGTGAGTGAATGTTACACAAGAACCTCCGTGACTGAATGTTACACCCAAGAACCTCCGTGGCTGAATGCTATACGCAAGAACCTCCATGGCTGAATGTTATACCAAAGAACCTCCATGGCTGAATGTTACACTCAAGAACCTCTGTGACTGAATGTTACAACCAAGAACCTGTATGACTGCATGCTGCAACCAAGAACCTCTTTTGCTGAATGTTACAACCAAGAATCTCTATGGCTAAATGTTACAACCAAGAACCTCTGTGGCAGAATGTTACAAACAAGAATCTCTGTGACTGAATGTTACAGCCAAGAACCTCCGTGGGTGAATGTTACAACCAAGAACTTCTGTGACTGAATGTTACAAACAAGAATCTCCGTGACTGAATGTTACAGCCAAGAACCTCTTTGGGTGAATGTTACACCCAAAAACCTCCGTGGGTGAATGTTACAACCATGAACCTCCATGGCTGAATGTTACACCCAAGAACCTCCATGACTGAATGTTACAACCATGAACCTCCATGGCTGAATGTTACACCCAAGAACCTCCCTGACTGAATGTTACAACCACGAACCTCATTGATTAAATGTTACACCCAAGAACCTATGTGGCTGTATGTTACACCCAACAACCTCTGTGACTGAATGTTAAACTCAATAACCTTTGTGGCTGAATGTTACACCCAAGAACCTCCGTGGCTGAATGTTTAACCAAAGAACCTCCGTGGCTGAATGTTGCACCCAAGAACCTCCTGGCTGAATGTTACACCTAAGAACCTCAGTGGCTCAATGTTACACCAAAGAACCTCCGTGGCTGAATGTTAAACCCAAGGACCTTCGTGGCTGAATATTTCACCTAAGAACCTCAATGGCTGAATGTAAAACCGAAGAACCTCCGTTGCTTAATGTTGCACCCAAGAACCTCCTGGCTGAATGTTACACCTAAGAACCTCAGTGGCTGAATGTTACACCAAAGAACTTCCGTGGCTGAATGTTAAACCCAAGAACCTTCGTGGCTGAATATTTCACCTAAGAACTTCAATGGCTGAATGTAAAACCGAAGAACCTCCGTGGCTGAATGTCACACACAAGAACCTCAATGGCTGAATGTTACACCCAAGAACCTCCATGGCTGAATGTAAAACCGAAGAACCTCCGTGGCTGAATGTCACACCCAAGAACCTCAATGGCTGAATGTTACAGCCAAGAACCTCTATGGTTGAATGTTAAACCGAGGAACCACCGTGGCTGAATGTGACACTCAAGAACCTCCTGGCTGAATGTTACACCTAAGAACCTCAGTGGCTCAATGTTACACCAAAGAACCTCCGTGGCTGAATGTTAAACCCAAGGACCTTCGTGGCTGAATATTTCACCTAAGAACCTCAATGGCTGAATGTAAAACCGAAGAACCTCCGTTGCTTAATGTTGCACCCAAGAACCTCCTGGCTGAATGGTACACCTAAGAACCTCAGTGGCTGAATGTTACACCAAAGAACTTCCGTGGCTGAATGTTAAACCCAAGAACCTTCGTGGCTGAATATTTCACCTAAGAACTTCAATGGCTGAATGTAAAACCGAAGAACCTCCGTGGCTGAATGTCACACACAAGAACCTCAATGGCTGAATGTTACACCCAAGAACCTCCATGGCTGAATGTAAAACCGAAGAACCTCCGTGGCTGAATGTCACACCCAAGAACCTCAATGGCTGAATGTTACAGCCAAGAACCTCTATGGTTGAATGTTAAACCGAGGAACCACCGTGGCTGAATGTGACACTCAAGAACCTCCATGGCTGAACATTACACCCAAGAACCTCAGTGGCTGAATGTTTCACCCAAGAACCTCTATGGCTGAATGTTAAACCGAAGAACCTCCGTGGCTGAATGTTACAACAAAAACCTCCATGGCTGAATGGTACACCCAAGAACCTCAGTGCCTGAATGTTACACCCAAGAACCTCCGTGGCTGACTGTTAAACACAAGAACCTTCGTGGCTGAATATTTCACCTAAGAACCTCCATTGCTGAATTTAAAACCGAAGAACCTCCGTGGCTGAATGTCACACACAAGAACCTCAATGGCTGAATGTTACACCCAAGAGCCTTCATGGCTGAATGTTAAACCGACGAACCACCGTGGCTGAATGTTACACCCAAGAACCTCCATGGCTGAACGTTACACCCAAGAACCTCAGTGGCTGAATGTTTCACCCAAGAACCTCCATGGCTGAATGTTAAACCGAAGAACCTCCATGGCTGAATGTTAAACCGAAGAACCTCCGTGGCTGAATGTTACACCCAAAAACCTCCATGGCTGAATGTTACACCCAAGAACTTCAGTGGCTGAATGTTACACCCAAGAACCTCCGTGGCTGAATGTTAAACCCAAGAACCTTCGTGGCTGAATATTTCACCTAAGAACCTCCATGGCTGAATGTTAACCCGAAGAACCACCGTGGCTGAATGTTACACCCAAGAACCTCCATGGCTGAACGTTACACCCAAGAACCTCCGTGGCTGAATATTTCACCCAAGAACCTCCATGGCAGAATGTTAAACCGAAGAACCTCCATGGCTGAATGTTAAACCGAGGAACCTCCGTTGCTGAATGTTGCACCCTAAAACCTCCGTGGCTGAATGTTATACCCAAGAACTTCAATGGCTGAATGTTACACCAAAGAACCTCAATGGCTGAATGTTACATCCAAGAACCTCTGTGGCTGATTGTTACTCCCAAGAACCTCCTATGCTCAATGTCACACCCAAGAACCTCCATTGCTGAATGTTACACCCAGGAACATCCATTATAGAAAGATACTCCCAAAAAAATCCATTACTCAAGAACCTCCGTGGGTGAATGTTACACCCAAGAACCTCCGTCGGTAAATCTTACACCCAAGAACCTGTGTGTGAATTTTACATCCAAGAACCTCCATGGGTGAATGTTACACAAAAAACCTCCGTGGGTGAATGTTACACCCAAAAACCTCCGTGGGTGAATGTTACAGTCAAGAACCTCCGTGGGTAAATGTTACCCTTAAGAACCTCCGTAAGTGAATGTTACACTCAAGAACTTCTGTGACTGAATGTTACAACCAAGAACCTCCGTGACTGAATGTTACTCCCAAGATCCTTTGTGACTGAATGTTACACCCAAGAACCTCCATGGCTGACTGTTACACCCAAGAACCTCCATGGCTGACTGTTACACCCAAGAACCTCCATGGCTGACTGTTACACCCAAGAACCTCCATGGCTGAATGTTATACTCAAGAACCTCCGTGGCTGAATGTTACTCCCAAGAACCTTTGTGGCTGAATGTTGCACCCAAGAACCTCCATAGCTGAATGTTACACCCACGAGCCTCCATGGCTGAATGTTACAGCCAAGAACCTCCGTGGCTCAATGTTGCACGCAAGAACCTGCGTGGCTGAATGTTAAACCCAAGAACCTACGTGACTGAATGTTAAACCCAAGAACGTCCGTGGCTGAATATTAAACCGAAAAACATCCGTGGCTGAATGTTACACGCAAGAACATCCATGGCTGAATGTTACACCCAAGAACCTCCATGGCTGAAAGTTACAACCAGGAACATGTGTGGCTGATTCTTACACCCAAGAACCTTCATGGCTGAATGTTGCTCCCAAGAACCTCCATGGCTGAATGTTATACCCATGAACCTCCGTGGCTGAATGTTACACCCAAGAACCTCCATTACTAATTGTTACACACAAGATCATCCATAGCTGAATGTTACACGAAAGAACTTCCATTATTGAATGCTCCACCCAAGAACCGATATGGCTGACTGTTACACCAAAGAACCTTCGTGGCTGAATGTTACACCCAAGAACCTTCATGGCTGAAGGTTACACCCAAGAACCTCCCTGGGTAAATGCTATACCCAAGAACCTCCATGGCTGAATGTTACATCCAAGACCCTCCGTGGCTGAATGTTACACCGAAGAACCTCCATGACTGAATGTTGCACCCAAGAACCTCCACGGATGAATGTTACACCCAAGAGCCTCCATGGCTCAATTTTACACCCAAGAACCTCCATGGCTGAATGTTACACCCAAGAACCTCAGTGGCTGAATATTATTCCCAAGAACCTATATTACCGATTGGTACACCCAAGAACATCCATGGCTGAATGTTACACAAGAGAACCTCCGTGGCTGAATGTTTTACACAAGAACCTCCATGGCTGAATGATAAACCCAAGAACCTCCATGGCTAAATGTTACACCCAAGAACCTCCATGGCTGAATGTTGCAGCAAAGAACCTAAGTGGCTGAATATTACACACAAGAACCTCCATTACTGATTGGTAAACCCAAGAACATCCAGGGCTGAATGTTACACCAAAGAACCTCCGTGGCTGAATGTTTTACACAAGAACCTTTATGGCTGAATGTTACAGCGAAGAACCTCCATTGCTGGATGTTACACCCAAGAACCTCCGTGGCTGAATGTTAAACCAAAGAACCGATATGGCTGAATGTTACACCCAAGAACCTCCATGGCTGAATGTTACTCCCAAGATCCTCCATGGCTGAATGTTACACCCAAGAACCTCCATGGCTGATTGTTACACCCAAGAACCTCCATTGCTGAATGTTACACCAAAGAACATCCGTGGCTGAATGTTTCACCAATGAACCTCTATTCCAAGATGTTACACCCATGAATCTTCTTCACTGATTTTTACACCCTAGAACTTACATGGCTGAATGTTACACCCAAGAACCTCCTGGGCTGAATTTTACACCCAGGAACCTATTTGGGTGAATGTTTCACAAAAGAACCTCCTCGGCTGAATATTACACTCAAGAACCTTCGTGGTTAAATGTTACACCGAAGAACCTCCGTGGGTGAATGTTACACCCAAGAACCTCCGTGGAGGAATGTTACACCCAAGATCCTCCTTGGTGAATGTCACTCACAAGAACCTCCGTGGGTGAATGTTACACCCAAGAACCTCCGTGGGCGAATGTTATTCCCAAGAACTTCTGTGGTTGAATGTCACTCCCTAGAATCTACGTGGGTGAATGTTACACCCAAGAACCTCCGTGGGTGAATGTTACACCCAAGATCCTACGTGGGTGAATATCATTCACAAGAACTTACGTGGTTGAATGTTACTCCCAAGAACCTCCGTGGGCGAATGTTACTCCAAAGAACCTCTGTGTGTGAATGTTACACCCAAGAACCTCAGTGGGGGAGTGTATAAAGAACATCCGTGGGTAAATGTTACACTCAAGAACATCCGTTGGTGAATGTTACACCCAAGAACCTTCGTGGGTGAATGTAAAGCCTTAGAATCTCCCTTGGTGAATGTTACACCGAAGAACTTCCGTGGGTGAACGTTACACCCAAGAACCTTCATGGCTGAATGTTGCTCCCAAGAACCTTCATGGCTGAATGTTGCTCCCAAGAATCTGCATGGTTGAATATTATACCTAAGAACCTCTATGGCTGAATGTTACACAAAAGAACCTCTGTGGCTGAATTTTACAACCAAGAACCTCCTTTACTGATTGTTACACACAAGAACTTCCATTACTGAATGATCCAATCAAGAGCCACATGGCTGAATGTTACACCAAAGAAACCCCGGTGCTGAATGTTACACCAAAGAACCTCAGTGGCTGAATGTTACACCCAAGATGCTCCGTGGCTGAATGTTACCCCGATGTACCTCCTTGGCTGAACGTTACACCCAAAAAGCTCAGTGGCTAAATGTTACACCCAAGAACCTCCTTGGTTGAATGTTACACCCGGGAGCCTTCGTGGGTGAATGTTACACCCGGGAACCTTCGTGGGTGAATGTTACACCCGGGAACCTTCGTGGGTGAATGTTACACCCGGGAACCTTCGTGGGTGAATGTTACACCCGGGAACCTTCGTGGGTGAATGTTACACCCGGGAACCTTCGTGGGTGAATGCTACACCCAAGAACCTTCGTGGGTGAATGTTACACCCGGGAACCTTCGTGGGTGAATGTTACACCCGGGAACCTTCGTGGGTGAATGTTACACCCGAGAACCTTCGTGGGTGAATGTTACACCCGGGAACCTTCGTGGGTGAATGTTACACCCGGGAACCTTCGTGGGTGAATGTTACACCCGGGAACCTTCGTGGGTGAATGTTACACCCGGGAACCTTCGTGGGTGAATGTTACACCCGGGAACCTTCGTGGGTGAATGTTTCACCCGCGAACCTTCGTGGGTGAATGTTACACCCAAGAACCTTCGTGGGTGAATGTTACACCCGGGAACCTTCGTGGGTGAATGTTACACCCGGGAACCTTCGTGGGTGAATGTTACACCCGGGAACCTTCGTGGGTGAATGTTACAACCAAGAACCTTCGTGGGTGAATATTACACCAGAGAACCTTCGTGGGTGAATGTTACACCCAAGAACCTTCGTGGGTGAATGTTACACCCAGGAACCTTCGTGGGTGAATGTTACACCCAAGAACCTTCGTGGGTGAATGTTACACCCGGGAACCTTCGTGGGTGAATGTTAAACCTTAGAATCTCTCTGGGTGAATGTTACACCCAAGAACGTCGTTGGAGAAATGTTACACCGAAGAACCTCCGTGGGTGAATGTTACTCCCAAGAACCTCCGTGGGTGAATGTTACATCCAAGATCCTGCGTGGGTGAATGTCCCTCACAAGAACCTCCCTGGGTGAATGTTACACCCAAGAACCTCCGTGGGTGAATGTTATACACAAGAACCTCTGTGGTTGAACGTTACTCCCAAGAACCTCCGTGGGTGAATGTTACACCCATGATCCTCCGTGGGTGAAAATCATTCACAAGAACCTCCGTGGTTGAATGTTACTCCCAAGAACCTCCGTGGGCGAATCTTACACCCAAGAACCTCTGTGTGAGAATGTTGCACCCAAGAACCTCCGTGGGGGAATGTATAAAGAAGAACCTCCGTGGGTAAATGTTACACCCAAGATCCTCCGTTGGTAAATGTTACACCCAAATACCTTCGTGGGTGAATGTTGCTCCCAAGAACCTCCATGGCTGAATATTATACCTAAGAACGTCCATGGCTGAATGTTACACCCAAGAACCTCCGTGGCTGAATATTATACCTAAGAACGTCCATGGCTGAATGTTACACCCAAGAACCTCCGTGGTTGAACATTACACCTAAGAACGTCCATGGCTGAATGTTACACCCAAGAACCTCCATGGCCGAATATTATACCTAAGAGCCTCCATGGCTGAATGTTACATCCAAAAACTTAAGTGGTAGAATTTTACAACCAAGAACCTTCTTTACTGATTGTTACACCCAAGAACTTCCATTACTGAATGATCCATCCAGAGCCACATGGCTGAATATTACACCCGAGAACCTCCATGGCTGAATATTACACCCAAGAACCCCTGTTGTTGAATGTTACACCAAAGAACCTCCGTGGCTGAATGTTAACCCGAAGTACCTCCTTGGCTGATTGCTACACCCAAGAACCTCCTTGGCTGAATGTTATACCCAAGAACCTCCATGGCTGAATGTTACACCCAAAAAGCTCCGTGGCTGAATGTTTCACCCAAGAACCTCCTTGGCTGAATGTTACACCCAAGAACCTCCATGGCTGAATGTTACACCCAAAAAGCTCCGTGGCTGAATGTTTCACCCAAGAACCTCCGTGGGTAAATGTTACACCCAAGAACCTCCGTGGGCGAATGTTACACCCAAGAACCTCTGTGGGAGAATGTTACATCCAAAAACCTGTGTGTAAACGTTACACCCAAGAACCTCCGTGGGTGAATGTACGCCGTAGAACCTCTGTGGGTAAATGTTACACTCAAGAACCTCCGTTGGTGAATGTTACACCCAAGAAACTTCGTGGGTGAATGTTAAACCTTAGAATCTCCCTGGGTGAATGTTATTCCCAAGAACCTCCGTGGGTGAATGTTTCACCCAAGAACCTCCGTGGGTGAATGTTACACCCAAGAACCTTCGTGGGTGAATGTTGCACCCAAGAACCTTCGTGGGTGAATGCTATACCCAAGAACCTTCGTGGATGAATGTTACACCCAAGAACCTTCGTAGGTGAATGTTATACCCAAGAACCTCCGTGGATAAATGTTACGCCCAAATACCTTCGTGGGTGAATGTTACACCCAAGAACGTTAGTGGGTGAATGTTACACCCGGGAAACTTCGTGGGTGAATGTTAAACCTTAGAATCTCCCTGGGTGAATGTTACACTCAAGATCCTCCGTGGGTGAATGTTATACCCAAGAACCTCCGTGGGTGAATGTTACACCCAAGAACCTCCGTGGGCGAGTGTTACACCAAAGAACCTCCCTGGGTGAAAGTTTCACCCAAGTACCTACGTGCGTGAATGTTACACCTAGGAATCTCCGTTGGTGAATGTTACACCTAAGAACCTCTGTCGGTGAATGTTTCGCCAAAGAACCTCCGTGGGTGAATGTTATACCCAAGAACCTCTGTGAGTGAATGTTACATCCAAGAACCTGCATGGGTGAATGTTACACCCAAGAACCTTCCTGGGTGAATGTTACACCCAAGAACCTTCGTGGGTGAATGTAAAACCTTAGAATCTCCCTGGGTGAATGTTACACCCAAGACCCTCCGCGGGTGAATGTTACACCTAAGAATCTCCGTGGGTGAATGTTACACCTAAGAATCGCCGTGTGTGAATGTTACACCCAAGAACCTCTGTGGGTGAATGTTACACCCAAGAACCTCCGTGGGTGAATGTTACACCCAAGAACCTTCGTTGGTGAATGTTACCCCTTAGAATCTCCGTGAGTGAATCTTATACCCAAGATCCTCCGTGGATAAACGCTACACCCAAGAACCTCTGTGGGTGAATGTTCCACCCAAGAACCTTCTTGGGTGAATGTTACACCTTAGAATCTCCGTGCGTGAATGTTATACCCAAGAACCCCCATTGGTAAATGTAACACCCAAGAACCTCTGTGGGTGAATGTTATACCAAAGAACCTCCGTGGGTAAATATTACACCCGAGAACCTCCGTTGGTAAATGTTTCACCCAAGAACCTCTGTGGGTGAATGTTACACCAAAGAACCTCCGTGGGTGAATGTTACACTCAAGAACTTCCGTGGGCGAATATTACACCCAAGAACCTCCGTGGGTGAATGTTACCCCAAGAACCTCCGTGGGTGAATGTTACACAAAAGAATCTCCGTGTGTGAATATTACACCCGAGAACCTCCGTGGGTGAATGTTACAC
This sequence comes from Cherax quadricarinatus, assembly GCF_038502225.1. Lineage (NCBI taxonomy): Eukaryota > Metazoa > Arthropoda > Malacostraca > Decapoda > Parastacidae > Cherax > Cherax quadricarinatus. The sequence goes on from NW_027195245.1 coordinate 216,829, forward strand.
CAAAGAACCTCCGTGTGTGAATGTTAGACCCAAGAACCTCCGTGTCTGAATGTTACACCCAAGAACCTCCGTTGGTGAATGTTACACCCAACAACCTCCGTGGGTGAATGTTAGACCCAAGAACCTCCGTGTGTGAATGTTACTCCCAACAACCTCCGTGAGTGAATGTTAGACCCAAGAACCTCCGTGTGTGAATGTCACACCCAAGAACCTCCGTGTGTGAATGTTACACCCAACAACCTCCGTGGGTGAATGTTACACCCAACAACCTCCGTGGGTGAATGTTTGACCCAAGAACCTCCGTGTGTGAATGTTACACCCAACAACCTCCGTCGGTGAATGTTACACCCAACAACCTCCGTGGGTGAATGTTATAACCAACAACCTCCTTGGGTGAATGTTAGACCCAAGAATCTCCATATGTGAATGATACACCCAACAACCTCCGTGGGTGAATGTTACACCCAACAACCTCCGTGGGTGAATGTTACACCCAACAACCTCCGTGGGTGAATGTTAGACCCAAGAATGTACGTATGTGAATGTTACACCCAACAACCTCCGTGGGTGAATGTTACACTTAACAACCTCCGTGGGTGAATGTTAGACCCAAGAACCTCCGTGTGTGAATGTTACACCCAACAACCTCCGTGGGTGAATGTTTCACCGAGCAACCTCCGTGGGTGAATGTTACACCCAACAATCTCCGTGGGTGAATGTTAGACGCAAGAACCTCCGTGTGTGAATGTTACACCCAACAACCTCCGTGGGTGAATGTTTCACTTAACAACCTCCGTGGGAGAATGTTACACCCAACAACCTCCTTGGGTGAATGTTAGACCCAAGAACCTCCATGTGTGAATGTTACACCCAACAACCTCCTTGGGTGAATGTTTCACCCAACAACCTTCGTGGGTGAATGTTACACCCAACAACTTCGGTGGGTGAATGTTAGGCCCAAGAACCTCCCTGTGTGAATGTTACACCAAACAACCTCCGTGGGTGAATGTTACACCCAATAACCTCTGTGTTTGAATGTTACACCCAACAACTTCCGTGGGTGAATGTTGGACCCAACAACCTCTGTTGGTGAATGTTATACCCAACAACCTCCGTGTGTGAATGTTACACCCAACAACCTCCGTGGGTGAATGTTAGACCCAAGAACCTCCGTGTGTGAATGTTACACCCAACAGTAGTGATGATTTCTTCTCAGGCATCCCTTCTACAGAGTGGCTCCTCCTCTCAAGCATCCCTACCTCTCAGGCATCCCTCCTCTCAGGCATCCCTACCTCTCAGGCATCCCTCCTCTCAAGCATCCCTACCTCTCAGGCATCCCTCCTCTCAAGCATCCCTACCTCTCAGGCATCCCTCCTCTCAGGCATCCCTACCTCTCAGGCATCCCTCCTCTCAGGCATCCCTACCTCTCAGGCATCCCTCCTCTCAGGCATCCCTACCTCTCAGGCATCCCTTCCACAGAGCGGTCTCCTTTTCGCACTTATGTGCTAATGACCTTTTCACACCTATGTGCTAATGACCTTGACCTCGCCCTCGAGACCACCTCCCCTTCGAGACCACCTCGCCCCCCACCCGCGCCCGCCCACGACCCCCGCCCACGTACCCCCCCGCGCCCCCCCACCCGCGCCCCCCCGCCCGTCGCGCCGACCCACCGGCCCCGCCGCGCCCTCGCGCCCCGCCCGCGCCCCTCGCGCCCCTCGCGCCCCGCCCGCGCCTTCTGCTGCGCCTTCTGCAGCGTCGTCCGGATCGCCCCCGCGCCCCGAATTTTTTTTCCGATTTTTTTCGTTTTTTTTTGGAATTTCATTTGCTCTCCTCGAATCAAGTTTTCTCGATAATACCAAGACTCCATCTCCTCGGATCAAATTTTTGAGGTTCCCCCTCCCACTTTCACCCCCACCCCAAATTTTTTTTCTCGATAATACAAAGACTCCAATTCCTCGGATCAAATTTTTGGGTTCCCCCCTCTGGGGGTAAGCATTCAAATGAACTCCCACTTGCATCCCAATTTTTTTTATCGAATTTCATTTTCTTATGATCTCCTTGGATCAAGTTTTTGGATACCCCCCCTCTGGGTATAAGCATTCAAAATGGACTCCCACTTCAACCCCATTTTTTTTCTCGATATCAAAATAATACAAAGTCTCTACTTCCTTGGATCAAGTTTTCTAGATAAAACAAAGACTCCAATTCCTAGGATCAAATTTTTTTCTCGATAATACCAAGACTCCATCTCCTTGGATCGATTTTTTTGGATTCCCCCCTCTCAGGGTAAGCATTCAAATGAACTCCTCCTATGAGGCATGGTACTTTCTCTTACTACAGGTCTAAACAAGTGTGATGTCAGTATTCCTCTCATTAATGTTAAATGAACTAAAAAGTGTGTTTACTCGGCGGTCAGTGACGTCACACACACACATACAAGCTGAATCTTGTCGACTTCCCCCTATGTCAGTGAGTCAGTGACGTCACGCGATGACCCCACACACACAGGCTGAATCTTGTCGACTTCCCCCCCTACACATTTCATATACAACATAGGGAAAGCATTTTCACTCTTAACCCAGGATAATCCAAATAATTTCACATTTTTTTCGTCAATACCCACAACAATCCACAATTTCTTTACAAAATACAACACAAGTCTAGACATTTTTCTCGTTTTAACTATTTCATCTCAGGTCACTCCCCACGAAGTAACCTTCTCTCTCTCCTCCTCCCCACCCTCCCGAACCCTCACACTCCAACCAACACCTCACAATTTTCACTCATAACCCCCAATTTTTCTCGTTTTAACTATTTCATCAGAAAGTCACCACAACACTTATAACCACTTTTCGATAAATTCACTAGTCACAATTTTACATATTACGAAGTTAATACGCACACACACCTCACTTTACTTTGAACACCTTCAAAACACTCTCATAAATCATTTGAATACTCACAAAAATACCTTTGAACATTTCCAAACAACACTGAAACACTTCCAAGACAACATTTTGAATACTCCCAAATAAGATTTGACAGCTCTAATTTATCTACACTTACACATTTCATTAAATTACAACTCATCCCCCCAAACTCCTCCCTCAGTCTCCAGACTTCACAACATTATCACAAAAACTAACTCAAACACTTTACTTTGAACATCACCAAAAAACACCATCAATTGCCTTTAAATACTCCAAAAACATCATTCGAACACCCCCAAAATCACCTCTGAATACTCTCAGAACACCTTCATAAGTACTCTTGCACATCATTTGAACACCTTCAAAAACACCTTTGAACATTTCCAAACAACACTGAAACACTTCCAAAACACCATTTGAGTACTCACAAATACACCACTGAATACTACTAAAACACCACTGAATACACTCAAAACACCACCAAAATCACCATAAACTAAGATCAACACCCACATCCCACATCACTCACAACCCACAACACCCACAACACCTACAACCCACAACACCCACACCCCACAATTTTTTCTCGTTTTAACTAATTTCATCAGAAAAAGTCACATCAACAACCCACTTATAACATCTTTTTTCGGTATCTCTAGTTCGACAACAACACCCACAACACCCACATCCCACAACACCCACAACCCACATCACCCACACCCCACAACACACACAACCCACATCACCCACACCCCACAACACACACAACCCACCCACATCACCCACACCCCACAATTTTTTTTTCTCGTTTTAACTAATTTCATCAGAAAGTCACAACAACAACAACCCACAACTTATAATCACACCTTTGAATGACCTCAAAACACCATTTGAGTACACCCAAATACACCACTGAATACTACTAAAACACCACTGAATACACTCAAAACACCACCAAAATCACCATAATCTAAGATCAACACCCACATCCCACAACACCCCACAACCCACAACACCCACATCCCACATCACCCACAACCCACATCACCAACAACCCACAATTTTTTCTCGTTTTAACTAATTTCATCAGAAAAAGTCACAAAAACAACCCACTTATATCATCTTTTTTGGTATCTCTAGTTCGACTACATTACCCACAACCCTCATCAATTACCAATTTATTCACAATTTTTTCCCCTTCTTTTTACTGAATCTTAAATGTAATACACATTTCCTCTTTACATTACTAAAATTCTAATAAAATCCTCTCCATACCCATGTCCTTGTATCCACATAAATTGATATTATACTCGCATCAACTAATCTTATTACCCAACTATTGCGACATGTTTCAACACCCTCCATTCTTTTCCAATATATCATAACTTTTCAATTCTATAATTTCTTTTTAAAATATTCACACATTACCTTTATTTTCAGTAAAATCCCCCCATTTTTCATTAAATTTCTAATACAACCCTCCCCATACCCCTCTCCATCTCACCCGCATTTCTTCACATACCGCATTTATGTTGCATATCACATTTCGTCATCCACATCATCCCTAAAACATCCTTATTCATTCCGTATATCTCCTAGAGTTGTTTTAACCCCGACTGTCCATCATGACATTAGGAGCCAGAGTGTACTACGTTGTGTTGGAGTGGTGATGGTTCCTCTGGCTACTACGTCGTGATGGGCCCGTCGGGGTTAAAACAACTCTAGGAGATATACGGAATGAATAAGGAAGGATGTTTTAGGGATGATGTGGATGAGGAAATGTGATATGCAACATAAATGCGGTATGAATATTCATATGAATATTCATTGGTGTATGTCTTAGTTAAGATGTGTATGTCTTAGTTGGAGGTGAATGTTTTAGATTTGGTGTGTATGTCTCATGTCTTAAATTTGTGATTGAAATGTATAAGATGTGGGTGTCTGTGTATTATTTTTTTTGTGATAGTGATATGTTATAGTGCTCATGTTATGTTATAGATGTTGGTGGAAGTGTTGTGGTATTTTTGTGTATGTCTTATTTTTGTGCGAATGTTTAAAAAATAAGTGTTTTCAGTGATCATAGTAGTTTTGCGATGCATGATCTTAGATTTTTGGTGATCTTGGTGATGAGTGTTGATAGATGACGGTAAACATGATATGGAATTGGTGATCGTGATTTTTGTGTGAATAATTATAAAAATGTGTATTTTCTGTGATCTTGATGGTGGGGTCATAAAATCTGGTAATCGTCTTGGATATAGTGTTCTTAGATAATGTAGGGTACAACAGGTTGAAACAAGGTGGGTTGGGTGTGATGTTACCAACCACCAAGTAACACAATGGGAGTGTGACGTCACTGGAGGTGAACTCGTCGGTCCTGTGAGGTGTGACATCGTGTGTTGGTGGTAGTGAGGTGAGTGCGCTTAGATATTGTCAAATATGATTTTTTTTGTGTGTGTGAAATGTTTATAAAAATGAGTGTTTTCTGTGACATTAGTGATTTTTGAGGTAAGTGAACATGGGTGATTGTAGTTGGTGTTGTCTTAGATTATGTGTGTGTACAAGATATGTTTTCACTTGATTGTGATCATGTACTAAGTGTTTGCGTATTAGGTTTGTGTTAATGCTTTTTTTTATGCGCCAAATGGGGAGGGAGTTCTTGGTTATGGTGATTTGAGGGGAATTTCTGTAAAAAGGATGTTAGATGGTGATGTTAAACTTAGTTTCTGGTGATTTTGACAGTGATTTGGTAGTATTCAGTGGTGATTTGGTAGTAATCAGAAGTGTTTTGGGAGTATTCGGAGGTGTTTGATGGTGTTTTTTGAAGGTGTTCAAATGATGTGCAGAGTATTTTTTGAAGATGATCAGTGGTGTTCAGAGTTGGTTCAAAGTTAGTCAGTGTGTTAGATATGGTAATGTCTCATGTCATAAGTGTATGAGTTAGTTTTTTTTTGTGCTAATGTTGTAAAGTCTGGAGAATAAGGGAGGAGTTTGGGGGGGATGAGTTGTAATTTAATGAAATGTGTAAGTGTGAATGAGAATGTGAATTGGTGGGCGAGTTAGAGAAGACAAAATGTTATGTGATCTTAGTAAAAGTATAGATAATTTTAGTGATCTTCGTTATGATGATGTTTCAAGAGAATGTGTACAAAAAAAATGTGTGGTCTTAGTGGTGGGGTTATAGAATTTGGCAAACGTCTTGATTGTGGTGATCTTAGATACTGGAGATATAACAGATATGTGTTTGTGTTAGTTTTGGTAAAATGTCTCATGTCATAAGTGTCTGAGTTAGTTTTTGTGTTAATGTTGTAAAGTCTGGAGACTGAGGGAGTAGTATGGTGGATGTGTTGTAATTTCAGTTAATGAAATGTGTAAGTGTAGATAAATTAGAGATGATAAATCTTATTTGGGAGTAATCAAAATGATATTTTGGAAGTGCTTCAGTGTTGTTTGGAAATGTTCAAAGGTGTTTATGTGAGTATTCAAATGATTTATGAGAGTGTTCGAAGTAATCTTGGGGTTGTTCTGTAGTGAGATGATAAAGGTTGTGGATGAGAGATATTGAGAAAAGGTGGTCTCAAATGATGTATGAGAGTGTTTTCAAGGTATTCAAAGTAAAGTGCGGTGTGTGTGTGTGTGTGTGTGTGTGTGTGTGTGTGTGTGTGTGTGTGTGTGTGTGTGTGTGTGTGTGTGTGTATGTGTGTGTGTGTGTGTGTGTGTGTGTGTGTGTATGTGTATGTGTGTGTGTGTGTGTGTGTGTGTGTGTGTGTGTGTGTGTGTGTATGTGTGTGTGTGTGTGTGTGTGTGTTAGGTGGTCATAGAGTTTTGTGAATATCTTGGTTACAGTGATTTTAGTGGATTTGAGTAGGATAAGCTAGGTTAGGTTAGGTTAGGTTAGGATAAGTTAGGTTAGGTTATTTTAGGTTAGGTTAGGTTAGGTTAGGATAAGTTAGGTTAGGTTATTTTAGGTTAGGTTAGGTTAGGTTAGGATAAGTTAGGTTAGGTTAGGTTAGGTTAGGTTAGGATAAGTTAGGTTAGGTTAGGTTAGATTAGGATGAGTTAGGTTAGGTTAGGATAGGTTAGGTTAGGTTAGGATAAGTTAGGTTAGGTTATTTTAGGTTAGGTTAGGTTAGGTTAGGTTAGGATAAGTTAGGTTAGGTTAGGTTAGGTTAGGTTAGGATAAGTTAGGTTAGGTTAGGTTAGGTTATGTTAGGTTAGGTTAGGTTAGGATAAGTTAGGTTAGGTTAGGTTAGGTTAGGATAAGTTAGGTTAGGTTAGGTTAGGTTAGGATAAGTTAGGTTAGGTTAGGTTAGGATAAGTTAGGTTAGGTTAGGTTAGGTTAGGATAAGTTAGGTTAGGATAGGATAGGATAGGTTAGGTTAGGATAGGTTAGGATAGGTTAGGTTAGGTTAGGTTCGGTTAGGTTAGGTTAGGTTAGGTTAGGTTCGGTTAGGTTAGGTTAGGTTTGGTTAGGATAGGTTAGGTTAGGTTAGGTTAGGTTAGGTTAGGTTAGGTTAGGTTAGGATAAGTTAGGTTAGGTTAGGTTAGGTTAGGATAAGTTAGGTTAGGTTAGGATAAGTTAGGTTAGGTTAGGTTAGGTTTGGTTAGGATAAGTTAGGTTAGGTTAGGATTTCAAAGGCCTGTTATCCCAGGTGTAATGGGAGCAAAAGAAACACAGCAGAAAAAGTTTAGACTTATATTATCCTTCACCAATTTAGAACAGCAATATGTACACTATGTACAGTAATAAGTATAGTGCACGTCACGGAAAGCAAGGCAGAAATAGAAGCCACAAGATAGCAGACCGTGCTTCAACCAGCTCTAGAATGGGAATGACAAGGGCAGACAGGAGAGCGGTATCCACATAACCTCTGCGATTGCCAATCCCACCTTCTTATTGGCTAGAACCTGGTCACTAGTTGAACGATGGGGCCCCATCATCAACTCTTAGCAACCTGGTTCGCTGGTTGGGGGAGATAGCCTGTAAATGAGGGTGTGTCCATGCGCCGAATAAAGGTTACGTACTCTTTGCATGCCACACCCCCACCCCCGAGAAGGCTCAGGATTAGGCTGCCACCTCCCAGTGGTAACCGTGCCGCCATGGCACGAAATAATGGGACCGCCTATCCTCTCCACCATCCAACTCTTAGATAGAGCTCAGCTTTCCTAGTGACCAAAAGCCAAACCCTAAACTCAGAGCGAGACAGCAGTCAGATAGGCCAACATAGGTCCAAGATACAAGCGGACGGTAGCCCGTATCCCCTCACTAAAAAAAAAAACCCACATCAGGGGGATAAAAAAAAGAGCTTGAAAGGGGGTTACCACAAATACATCCTAACCTAAATAAAATATTAAACTAGACTCTTGACAAAGAGTCTGCCAACACATTTTCTTTGCCGGCAATATATTTAATTTTTATGTTGTAGGGCTGCAGCCTGAGCGTCCAACGCACAAGCCTTGTGTTGTGATTCTTCATGGCTTGGAGATAGACTAACGGGTTGTGATCACTGTAGACTGTGACCACCTGCGATGTCTGGCCCACATAAACATCGAAATGCTCCAAAGCCAGTACCAGCGCGAGGGCTTCTTTTTCAATGGTAGAGTAAGCTCTCTGATGTGGCTGGAACTTGGCTGAAAAGTATGCGATTGGCTGCAGCTCCTTGTTCCCGATTTGTAATAGTACCGCCCCAACCCCAGACTCACAAGCATCAACCTGTAATGAAAAAGGTTTGGAGAAGTCTGGAGACAGGAGAATGGGTGCAGAGCACAATAATCTTTTTGCTTTATTAAAAGCAGTGTTACAATCTGAAGTCCAAATAAAGGGAACTTTATGACTGGTAAGAGAGGTAAGAGGGGCTACAATATCTGAGAAATTCTTACAGAATCTTCTGTAAAATCCGATCATGCCTAGGAAACGTTGAAGAGATTTCCTATCATGAGGAACTGGATATTCTTTAATCGAAAGAACTTTAGCAAGTTTAGGTGCAACATTACCACTACCTACTTCATGGCCTAGAAAAGTGATAGTGGCCTGGCCAAAGGAAGATTTAGATAAATTAACTGTTAATTGGGAATTCTTAAAGGTCTCAAACAGAGCTTTAAGTCTAAGTAGGTGTTGATCCCAAGTATCAGACACCACAACAATATCATCTAGGTATGCTGCCGTGCCTTCAAGTCCTTTAATAGCCTGATGGATGAGTTTCTGGAATGAAGAGGGGGAATTTTTCATTCCGAAGGGGGTAACTGTATACTGATAATGACCTCCTGGAATTACGAAGGCAGAGATTTCCTTCGCCTTATCTGTCAAAGGTACCTGATAGTAACCTTTAAGGAGATCTAATTTGGACACAAAAGTAGCCTTACCCACAAAGTCAATTACGTATTCCAGACGAGGAAGAGGGTAAGCATCTGTAATTGTGACCTCGTTCACTTTACGGTAGTCTGTGCACATACGAAACCCTCCATCAGCCTTTTTTACTAGGATGCACGGTGAAGCCCATGGACTAGATGACTCCTCCACTAAACCATGTTCTAACAAGAAGTCTACTTCCTGCTGAAGTAGCCTTTGCTTTTCAGGATTAGCTCTGTAGGGGGAGAGTTTAATTGGTTTAGATTTTCCCACATCTACATCATGGTAACCTAACGTACATTTTTTCGGCACATCCGAAAAAATATTAGGATATGACTGTAGAAGCTCAGTTAAATTTGTTGCTTGTATTTCAGATAATCCATCCATTAACGGGCTAGGATCCTTGAGGAGGACAGAATTTGAAAGTTTAGTATTAATTTCAGAGATAGAGTGCAAAGAGTCAGAGTCGTCCTCAGAGGTAGAGGACAGAGTCATTACTGGGACTTTATCTGGTGTATGAAAGGCCTTGATTTGATTAATGTGGTAAGTTTTTGTTTTTGAGGTCTTATCAATGGGAGCTACCACATAATTTAAATCAGATAATCTACTTACTATCTGCATAGGTCCCGTAAATCTAGCTTTCAAGGTGTGGCCAGGTATAGGTTCCTGCACCAACACCTTGTCTCCTGGATGGAAGGAGCGGAATTGTGCACTTCTGTCATACCTCTGTTTCATCTTACTTTGAGCTGTCTTTAGGTTAGCCTTGGCTAACTCACGTGCCACCTGCAACCTTGAAGACGGGTTGTAGAGTGTTGAGCTTACGTCTTCTCCCATCCATCCTTCTTTGAGCACCCGAAGAGGACCTCGTACATTGTGCCCAAAGATCAGCTCAAACGGACTATACCCTGTAGACTCTTGCACCGTCTCCCGTACTGAGAACAGCAACAAAGGTAGAGATTCATCCCAATCTGTCGGAAAGTGCATGCAAAAACTTCTCATCATTGTTTTTAATGTCTGGTGGAATCTTTCCAAGGCGCCTTGGGACTGAGGATGATAGGCAGTGGATAAGTTGTGAATTATCCCTAACCTAGTTAATACTTCCCTAAATGCTTTGGCAGTGAAGTTAGTACCTTGATCACTTTGTATAGTTTTAGGAATGCCAAAACAAGAAATGAATTTTGTTAAAGCTTTGAGAATAGCTTTAGTATTGATACTACGCATAGGGATTGCTTCAGGATATCTGGTTACTTTATCCATAATTGTAAATAAATACTGGTTTCCAGACTTTGACTTAGGTAGTGGACCTACACAATCTATAATTAAATCTGCAAAAGGTTCTCCATCTGCAGGTATGGGTTGGAGAGGTGCAGGTTTAATGGAATGTCCAGGTTTTCCAACTTGCTGACATTCTCGGCAACACCTAATATGATTCTTCACATCTTTCTTTAATTTTGGCCAATAAAATTCTTTTGTGATTCTATACAAGGTTTTTGTAATTCCTAAGTGACCTCCTAATGACGTATTATGAGCTATATTTAATATCTGAGGTCTATACTTGGTTGGAACCACTAACCTGTCGTATAATTGCCGGCCCTCTGTCTCCTTACCAGTCTCAGTGCAGACCAAATAATCATTTTTAACTTCATACTTGACTGGATGACCCAAAGAGGATTTACTCATGGCTGCCTCAAAAGCGAATTTTAAAGAAGGGTCCTTTCGTTGTTCCTCCCGGAAGGACAGTCCCTCGGGCATGGAAACAGAGACATCTGGCAATCCTGCAACCTGGGAATAGGAAGGCTTGATCGGGGTCTGTTCACTTGATCTACGAGGCTCTGGCCAGTTTTCCTCGTAAAACAATGTGGCTATTCCGAGATCGGAGTCGTCCAAGGATAGGTCAACATTCTCTCCAGACAACCCTTGGGATGTTGCCCGAGTTATGGCCAACACCGGAGAAGAATTAATCATTATAGGTTCAGGACACGAACTAACAGTAGTAATGTTATTACCCAGTAATAACATAGCATTTTTCATGGGGAATCCTTTTGAGACACCTACAGTCAAGTACCCAGTGTAATATTTGCACTGTACATAAATTTTATGCAAAGGAACAGAATATATAGCTCCTCCATATGCTTCCAATAAAACAGAGGAATTCAAAGAAGTATTCTCTGAAAGGGGTAATATTCCCTCTCTTACAAGTGAGCAATATGCTCCAGTATCTCTAAAGGTATTTACTTTAGTTGGTTCTGAGTTTTCCTGAAGGGAAATAAGACTTTCGCAATAATAAGGGCCCATACCTTTTTCTACTTCTCTAGGGGACATGTTACTAGGGATATTAGAGATTTTCCCAATGGGTTGAGGTTTTTGGGGGCAGTTGGAACTGATGTGACCTACTTTATTGCACCTGAAGCAGACGACAGGCTTGCCCTTTACTCCCTGATGACGTTGCAAGTGGTGTCGTTCTGGCTGGTGCCTCTCTGGACATTGTTGTCGAGATGCTCCATAAGTAGTTTGCCTCTCCGCAGGGGGACCATATGTTGAGAAGCGTGGCTCACCAGGTGACTTGGTTGGATGACGTAGACGCTCTCCCTCCGGCTGGCACTTCATTCTCCAATGTTGTCGATCTCTGCTCACGCCAGACTGTTGAAAAGAGAGACGGGACCGCTCGGACAAGGAGCGGTTCGTTTCGAAGGTATCAGCCAACCTGGCCGCCTCCAATGCAGTGGTTAAGTCACGTTGGTGCAGAAAGACACGAACCTCTGGTCCCACAGACTCCAGCAGGTTATCAATCAGAATAAGCTGCACCAGCTCCTCAAAGTTAGAGACACCACTCGCTTTATACCAGCTGGTAAAAGCTTTGGTTTGCTGTCTCACAAAGTCCACCAGGGATTGACCAAGCTGCCGCCTGTTCAATTTGAAGGTCTTACGATATTTAGCTGGGATACATGTATATGCTCCCAACACTGTGGTCTTCACTACTTGATAATCAGAGAATTCAGCGTCAGTTAATACCGACGTAAATTCCTGTGCCTTACCCAATAATGCTGTATGAACCAACGCTGCCCAGTGCTGTTCCGGCCACCTCAAGGCTCGAGCCTGATTTTCGAAGCTTTCGAAAAATTGTTCTGGTTCGGCCTCATTGAAGCGGGGAACAAGCTGTACTGCTTTTTGTAAACTGAAATCGTTTACAGAATGCGAAAACTGCCTCCTTTCTCTTTCCCTATCAAATTCTTCCCTTGCGAATGCTCTCTGTTCCCTAGTTTGCTCCAGCGTGATTTTTGCCAGCTCAAGTGCCAACGACGCTGATTCACCTCGAGACAACCCAGCTGCACCAAACTGACCATTTTGCTCCGTAGGTGTATCATCTTCCTCATGCGAGAACATAAGAGTTTTTGCCCCAGCTCCCGTAGAGGGAGGAGTTTGATGTGCCATCTCTTCTTCAATAAGTTTGTCAGCAATAAGTGAACGCAGTTGCGCAGCTGTGAGAGTGCGTTTATAGGGAATGCCAATGGAACGAGCAATTTGCCAACAACGCTGTAGGGACAATTTAGGTAGGTTATGCAAAGTATATGCCGACACCAGGCGTCTGACTCGTCTAGGTGGCATAAGTTATTCGCTATGCACAGTACGAATACCCCAACGTAACACGTTAATTTGCAGAACACGCTTAGCTATGCACAGTACGATTGCAGAATACGCATACAAGCAAAGCCGACTGCACACAAGATTGACCGTAGCGAAGCGAGCACACTGAACAAGCTAGTAGCGAGCTGTTGAACGATCACACAATAGCAAGGCTGATCATAAGCAACTGACACGCAAAATTTGTAAAGCGAAGCGAGACAGCAAGCTACACAATGTTCCTGCTACAAGCTTCACCCTAAGCTCAACCGTTTCTCTAAGTCCAGCTCCAGCTCTCGGACAGGCTACCCATATTACAACCCAGGATTTCAAAGGCCTGTTATCCCAGGTGTAATGGGAGCAAAAGAAACACAGCAGAAAAAGTTTAGACTTATATTATCCTTCACCAATTTAGAACAGCAATATGTACACTATGTACAGTAATAAGTATAGTGCACGTCACGGAAAGCAAGGCAGAAATAGAAGCCACAAGATAGCAGACCGTGCTTCAACCAGCTCTAGAATGGGAATGACAAGGGCAGACAGGAGAGCGGTATCCACATAACCTCTGCGATTGCCAATCCCACCTTCTTATTGGCTAGAACCTGGTCACTAGTTGAACGATGGGGCCCCATCATCAACTCTTAGCAACCTGGTTCGCTGGTTGGGGGAGATAGCCTGTAAATGAGGGTGTGTCCATGCGCCGAATAAAGGTTACGTACTCTTTGCATGCCACAGGATAAGTTAGGTTAGGTTAGGTTAGGTTAGGTTAGGTTAGGATAAGTTAGGTTAGGTTAGGTTAGGATAAGTTAGGTTAGGTTAGGTTAGGTTAGGATAAGTTAGGTTAGGATAGGATAGGTTAGGTTAGGATAGGTTAGGATAGGTTAGGTTAGGTTAGGTTCGGTTAGGTTAGGTTAGGTTAGGTTAGGTTCGGTTAGGTTAGGTTAGGTTTGGTTAGGATAAGTTAGGTTAGGTTAGGTTAGGTTAGGTTAGGTTAGGTTAGGTTAGGTTAGGTTAGGTTAGGATAAGTTAGGTTAGGTTAGGTTAGGTTAGGTTAGGATAAGTTAGGTTAGGTTAGGTTAGGTTAGGTTAGGTTAGGATAAGTTAGGTTAGGTTAGGTTAGGTTAGGTTTGGTTAGGATAAGTTAGGTTAGGTTAGGTTAGGATAAGTTAGGTTAGGTTAGGTTATGTAAGGATAAGTTAGGTTAGGATAGGTTAGGTTAGGCTAGGTTAGGATAGGTTAGGTTAAGATAGGTTAGGTTAGGATAGGTTAGGTTAGGATAGGTTAGGTTAGGTTAGGGTAGGTTAAGATAGGTTAGGTTAGGTTTAGTTAGGTTAGGTTAGGTTAGGTTAGGTTAAGTTAGGTTAGGTTAGGATAGGTTAGGTTAGGTTCGGTTAGGTTAGGTTATGTTAGGTTAGGTTCGGTTAGGTTAGGTTAGGTTAGGTTCGGTTAGGTTAGGTTAGGTTAGGTTAGGTTAGGTTCGGTTAGGTTAGGTTAGGTTTGGTTAGGATAAGTTAGGTTAGGTTAGGTTAGGTTAGGTTAGGTTAGGTTAGGTTAGGTTAGGTTAGGTTAGGTTCGGTTAGGTTAGGATAGGTTAGGTTAGGTTAGGTTAGGTTAGGTTAGGTTAGGTTCGGTTAGGTTAGGTTAGGTTAGGTTAGGTTAGGTTAGGTTAGGTTAGGTTAGGTCAGGTTAGGTTAGGTTAGGTTAGGATAGGTTAGGTTCGGTTAGGTTAGGTTAGGTTAGGTTAGGTTAGGTGTGTGTGTGTGTGTGTGTGTGTGTGTGTGTGTGTGTGTTAGGTGGTCATAGAGTTTTGTGAATATCTTGGTTACAGTGATTTTAGTGGATTTGAGATGGGTGATGAGATGCATTTGTGGATGTGAAATGTGACTTTTGTGTGTGTTCAGAAGAGGTGCGTTGGGAGATGGGTGAGTGGATGTGAAGAAATGCGGGTGAGATGGAGAGGGGTATGGGGAGGGTTGTATTAGAAATTTAATGAAATATGGGGGGATTTTACTGAAAATAAAGGTAATGTGTGAATATTTTAAAAAGAAATTATAGAATTGAAAAGTTATGATATATTGGAAAAGAATGGAGGGTGTTGAAACATGTGGGTTGTTGGTGATGTGGGTTGTGGGTGATTTGGGATGTGGGTGTTGTGGGTTGTGGGGTGTTGTGGGTGTTGATCTTAGTTTATGGTGATTTTGGTGGTGTTTTGAGTGTATTCAATGGTGTTTTAGTAGTATTCAGTGGTGTATTTGGGAGTACTCAAATGGTGTTTTGAGGTTATTCAAAGGTGTGATTATAAGTTGTGGGTTGTTGTTGTTGGTTGTGACTTTCTGATGAAATTAGTTAAAACGAGAAAAAAAAATTGTGGGATGTGGGTGATGTGGGTGGGTTGTGTGTGTTGTGGGGTGTGGGTGATGTGGGTTGTGTGTGTTGTGGGGTGTGGGTGATGTGGGTTGTGGGTGTTGTGGGATGTGGGTGTTATGGGTGTTGTTGTCGAACTAGAGATACCGAAAAAAGATGTTATAAGTGGGTTGTTGTTGTGACTTTTTCTGATGATATTAGTTAAAAAGAGAAAAAATTGTGGGGTGTGGGTGTTGTGGGTTGTGCGTGTTGTGGGTGTTGTGGGTTGTGGGTGATGTGGGATGTGGGCGTTGATCTTAGTTTATGGTGATTTTGGTGGTGTTTTGAGTGTATTCAGTGGTGTTTTGTAGTATTCAGTGGTGTATTTGTGAGTACTCAAATGGTGTTTTGGAAGTGTTTCAGTGTTGTTTGGAAATGTTCAAAGGTGTTTTTGAAGGTGTTCAAATGATGTGCAAGAGTACTTATGAAGGTGTTCTGAGAGTATTCAGAGGTGATTTTGGGGGTGTTCGAATGATGTTTTTGGAGTATTTAAAGGCAATTGATGGTATTTATCAGTGATGTTCAAAGTAAAGTGTTTGAGTTAGTTTTTGTGATAATGTTGTGAAGTCTGGAGACTGAGGGAGGAGTTTGGGGGGATGAGTTGTAATTTAATGAAATGTGTAAGTGTAGATAAATTAGAGCTGTCAAATCTTATTTGGGAGTATTCAAAATGTTGTCTTGGAAGTGTTTCAGTGTTGTTTGGAAATGTTAAAAGGTATTTTTGTGAGTATTCAAATGATTTATGAGAGTGTTTTGAAGGTGTTCAAAGTAAAGTGAGGTGTGTGTGCGTATTAACTTCGTAATATGTAAAATTGTGACTAGTGAATTTATCGAAAAGTGGTTATAAGTGTTGTGGTGACTTTCTGATGAAATAGTTAAAACGAGAAAAATTGGGGGTTATGAGTGAAAATTGTGAGGTGTTGGTTGGAGTGTGAGGGTTCGGGAGGGTGGGGAGGAGGAGAGAGAGAAGGTTACTTCGTGGGGAGTGACCTGAGATGAAATAGTTAAAACGAGAAAAATGTCTAGACTTGTGTTGTAAAGAAATTGTGGATTGTTGTGGGTATTAACGAAAAAAATGTGAAATTATTTGGATTATCCTGGGTTAAGAGTGAAAATGCTTTCCCTATGTTGTATATGAAATGTGTAGGGGGGGAAGTCGACAAGATTCAGCCTGTGTGTGTGGGGTCATCGCGTGACGTCACTGACATAGGGGGAAGTCGACAAGATTCAGCTTGTATGTGTGTGTGTGACGTCACTGACCGCCGAGTAAACACACTTTTTAGTTCATTTAACTTTAATGAGAGGAATACTGACATCACACTTGTTTAGACCTGTAGTAAGAGAAAGTACCATGCCTCATAGGAAGAGTTCATTTGAATGCTTACCCTGAGAGGGGGGAATCCAAAAAAACTCGATCCAAGGAGATGGAGTCTTGATATTTTCGAGAAAAAAATTTGATCCGAGGAATTGGAGTCTTTGTATTATCGAGAAAACTTGATCCAAGGAAGTAGAGTCTTTGTATTATTTTGATATCGAGAAAAAAAATGGGGTTGAAGTGGGAGTCCATTTTGAATGCTTATACCCAGAGGGGGGGTATCCAAAAACTTGATCCAAGGAGATCATAAGAAAATGAAATTCGAAAAAAAAATTGGGATGCAAGTGGGAGTTCATTTGAATGCTTACCCCCCGAGGGGGGAACCCAAAAATTTGATCCGAGGAATTGGAGTCTTTGTATTATCGAGAAAAAAAAATTTGGGGAGGGGGTGAAAGTGGGAGGGGAACCTCAAAAATTTTATCCGAGGAGATGGAGTCTTGGTATTATCTAGAAAACTTGATTCGAGGAGAGCAAATGAATTTCAAAAAAAAAAAAATCGAAAAAATCGGAAAAAAATTCGGGGCGCGGGGGCGATCCGGACGTCGCAGCAGAAGGCGCGGGCGGGGCACGAGGGGCGCGAGGGGCGCGCGCGGGGCGCGAGGGCGCGGCGGGGCCGGTGGGTCGGCGCGACGGGCGGGGGGGGGGCGAGGGGGCACGTGGCCGGGGGTCGTGGGCGGGGGTCGTGGGCGGGCGCGGGTGGGGGGCGAGGTGGTCTCGAGGGGGAGGTGGTCTCGAGGGCGAGGTCAAGGTCATTAGCACATAGGTGTGAAAAGGTCATTAGCACATAGTTGTGAAAAGGAGACCGCTCTGTAGAAGGGATGCCTGAGAGGTAGGGATGCCTGAGAGGAGGGATGCCTGAGAGGTAGGGATGCCTGAGAGGAGGGATGCCTGAGAGGTAGGGATGCCTGAGAGGAGGGATGCCTGAGAGGTAGGGATGCCTGAGAGGAGGGATGCCTGAGAGGTAGGGATGCCTGAGAGGAGGAGCCACTCTGTAGAAGGGATGCCTGAGAAGAAATCATCACTACTCCCAACAACTTGCGTGGGTGAATATTACACCCAAGAACCTCCGTTGGTGAATGTTAGACCCAAGAACCTCCGTGTGTGAATGTTACACCCAAGAACCTCCGTGGGTGAATGTTACACCCAAGAACCTACGTGGGTGAATGTTACACCCAACAATCTCCGTGTGTGAATGTTGCAACCAACAACCTCCGTGTGTGAATGTTACACACAACAACCTCCGTGGGTGAATGTGTGTGAATGTTACACCCAATGTTACACCCAACAACCTACACCCAACAACCTCCGTGGGTGAATGTTACCCAAGAACCTCCGTGTGTGAATGTTACACCCAACAACCTACACCCAACAACCTCCGTGTGTGAAGGTTTCACCCAACAACCTCCGTGTGTGAATGTTACACCCAACAACCTCCGTGGGTGAAGGTTACACTC
Source organism: Cherax quadricarinatus (assembly GCF_038502225.1). Taxonomy (NCBI): domain Eukaryota; kingdom Metazoa; phylum Arthropoda; class Malacostraca; order Decapoda; family Parastacidae; genus Cherax; species Cherax quadricarinatus. The sequence continues at coordinate 234,964 of NW_027195245.1, forward strand.
AACAACCTCCGTGTGTGAATGTTGCACCCAACAACCTCCGTGGGTGAATGTTACACTCAACAACCTCTGTGGGTGAATGTTACACCCAACAACCTCCGTGTGTGAATGTTGCACCCAACAACCTCCGTGGGTGAATGTTACACCCAACAACCTCCGTGTGTGAATGTTACACCCAACAACCTGCGTGGGTGAATGTTAGACCCAAGAACCTCCGTGTGTGAATGTTACACCCAACAACCTCCGTGGGTGAATGTTAGACCCAAGAACCTCCGTGTGTGAATGTTGCACCCATCATCCTCCGTGTTTGAATGTTACACCCAACAACCTCCGTGGGTGAATGTTACACCCAACAACCTCCGTGAGTGAATGTTACACCCAACAACCTCCGTGTGTGAATGTTACACCCAACAACCTCCGTGGGTGAAGGTTACACTCAACAACCTCCGTGTGTGAATGTTACACCCAACAACCTCCGTGGGTGAATGTTACACCCAACAACCTCCGTGTGTTAATGTTACACCCAACAACCTCTGTGGGTGAATGTTATACCCAACAACCTCCGTGTGTGAATGTTACACCCAACAACCTCCGTGGGTGAATGTTAGACCCAAGAACCTCCGTGTGTGAATGTTACACCCAACAACTTGCCTGGGTGAATATTACACCCAAGAACCTCCGTGTGTGAATGTTACACCCAACAACCTGCGTGGGTGAATATTACACCCAAGAACCTCCGTGGGTGAATGTTAGACCCAAGAACCTCCGTGTGTGAATGTTACACCCAACAACCTGCGTGGGTGAATGTTAGACCCAAGAACCTGCGTGTGTGAATGTTACACCCAAGAACCTCCGTGGGTGAATGTTACACCCAACAACCTCCGTGGGTGAATGTTACACCCAACAACCTCCGCCGGTGAATGTTACACCCAACAACCTCCGTGGGTGAATGTTACACCCAACAACCTCCGTGGGTGAATGTTACACCCAACAACCTCCGTGGGTGAATGTTACACCCAACAACCTCCGTGGGAGAATGTTATACCCAACAACCTCCGTGGGTGAATGTTACACCCAACAACCTCTGTGGGTGAATGTTATACCCAACAACCTCCGTGTGTGAATGTTACACCCAACAACCTCCGTGGGTGAATGTTAGACCCAAGAACCTCCGTGTGTGAATGTTACACCCAACAACCTGCGTGGGTGAATATTACACCCAAGAACCTCCGTGTGTGAATGTTACACCCAACAACCTGCGTGGATGAATATTACACCCAAGAACCTCCGTGGGTGAATGTTAGACCCAAGAACCTCCGTGTGTGAATGTTATACCCAACAACCTGCGTGGGTGAATGTTAGACCCAAGAACCTGCGTGTGTGAATGTTACACCCAAGAACGTCCGTGGGTGAATGTTACACCCAACAACCTCCGTGGGTGAATGTTAGACCCAAGAACCTGCGTGTGTGAATGTTACACCCAAGAACCTCCGTGGGTGAATGTTACACCCAACAACCTCCGCGGGTGAATGTTACACCCAACAACCTCCGTGTGTGAATGTTGCACCCAACAACCTCCGTGGGTGAATGTTACACCCAACAACCTCGGTGGGTGAATGTTACACCCAACAACCTCCGTGGGTGAATGTTACACCCAACAACCTCCGTGGGTGAATGTTACACACAACAACCTCCGTGGGTGAATGTTACACCCAACAACCTCCGTGGGTGAATGTTACACCCAACAACCTCCGTGGGTGAATGTTACACCCAACAACCTCCGTGGGTGAATGTTACACCCAACAACCTCCGTGGGTGAATGTTGCACCCAACAACCTCCGTGGGTGAATGTTACACCCAACAACCTCCGTGGGTGAATGTTACACCCAACAACCTCCGTGGGTGAATGTTACACCCAACAACCTCCGTGGGTGAATGTTACACCCAACAACCTCCGTGGGTGAATGTTACACCCAACAACCTCCGTGGGTGAATGTTACACCCAACAACCTCCGTGGGTGAATGTTACACCCAACAACCTCCGTGGGTGAATGTTGCACCCAACAACCTCCGTGGGTGAATGTTACACCCAACAACCTCCGTGGGTGAATGTTACACCCAACAACCTCCGTGGGTGAATGTTACACCCAACAACCTACGTGGGTAAATGTTACACCCAACAACCTCCGTGGGTGAATGTTACACCCAACAACCTCCGTGGGTGAATGTTACACCCAACAACCTCCGTGGGTGAATGTTGCACCCAACAACCTCCGTGGGTGAATGTTACACCCAACAACCTCCGTGGGTGAATGTTAGACCCAAGAACCTCCGTGTGTGAATGTTACACCCAACAACCTGCCTGGGTGAATATTACACCCAAGAACCTCCGTGTGTGAATGTTACACCCAACAACCTGCGTGGGTGAATATTACACCCAAGAACCTCCGTGGGTGAATGTTAGACCCAAGAACCTCCGTGTGTGAATGTTACACCCAACAACCTGCGTGGGTGAATGTTAGACCCAAGAACCTGCGTGTGTGAATGTTACACCCAAGAACCTCCGTGGGTGAATGTTACACCCAACAACCTCCGTGGGTGAATGTTACACCCAACAACCTCCGCCGGTGAATGTTACACCCAACAACCTCCGTGGGTGAATGTTACACCCAACAACCTCCGTGGGTGAATGTTACACCCAACAACCTCCGTGGGTGAATGTTACACCCAACAACCTCCGTGGGAGAATGTTATACCCAACAACCTCCGTGGGTGAATGTTACACCCAACAACCTCTGTGGGTGAATGTTATACCCAACAACCTCCGTGTGTGAATGTTACACCCAACAACCTCCGTGGGTGAATGTTAGACCCAAGAACCTCCGTGTGTGAATGTTACACCCAACAACCTGCGTGGGTGAATATTACACCCAAGAACCTCCGTGTGTGAATGTTACACCCAACAACCTGCGTGGATGAATATTACACCCAAGAACCTCCGTGGGTGAATGTTAGACCCAAGAACCTCCGTGTGTGAATGTTATACCCAACAACCTGCGTGGGTGAATGTTAGACCCAAGAACCTGCGTGTGTGAATGTTACACCCAAGAACCTCCGTGGGTGAATGTTACACCCAACAACCTCCGTCGGTGAATGTTAGACCCAAGAACCTGCGTGTGTGAATGTTACACCCAAGAACCTCCGTGGGTGAATGTTACACCCAACAACCTCCGCGGGTGAATGTTACACCCAAGAACCTCCGTGTGTGAATGTTGCACCCAACAACCTCCGTGGGTGAATGTTACACCCAACAACCTCGGTGGGTGAATGTTACACCCAACAACCTCCGTGGGTGAATGTTACACCCAACAACCTCCGTGGGTGAATGTTACACCCAACAACCTCCGTGGGTGAATGTTACACCCAACAACCTCCGTGGGTGAATGTTACACCCAACAACCTCCGTGGGTGAATGTTACACCCAACAACCTCCGTGGGTGAATGTTACACCCAACAACCTCCGTGGGTGAATGTTGCACCCAACAACCTCCGTGGGTGAATGTTACACCCAACAACCTCCGTGGGTGAATGTTACACCCAACAACCTCCGTGGGTGAATGTTACACCCAACAACCTCCGTGGGTGAATGTTACACCCAACAACCTCCGTGGGTGAATGTTACACCCAACAACCTCCGTGGGTGAATGTTACACCCAACAACCTCCGTGGGTGAATGTTACACCCAACAACCTCCGTGGGTGAATGTTGCACCCAACAACCTCCGTGGGTGAATGTTACACCCAACAACCTCCGTGGGTGAATGTTACACCCAACAACCTCCGTGGGTGAATGTTACACCCAACAACCTCCGTGGGTGAATGTTACACCCAACAACCTCCGTGGGTGAATGTTACACCCAACAACCTCCGTGGGTGAATGTTGCACCCAACAACCTCCGTGGGTGAATGTTGCACCCAACAACCTCCGTGGGTGAATGTTACACCCAACAACCTCCGTGGGTGAATGTTACACCCAACAACCTCCGTGGGTGAATGTTACACCCAACAACCTCCGTGGGTGAATGTTACACCCAACAACCTCCGTGGGTGAATGTTACACCCAACAACCTCCGTTGAATGTTGCACCCAACAACCTCCGTGGGTGAATGTTACACCCAACAACCTCCGTGGGTGAATGTTACACCCAACAACCTCCGTGGGTGAATGTTACACCCAACAACCTCCGTGGGTGAATGTTACACCCAACAACCTCCGTGGGTGAATGTTACACCCAACAACCTCCGTGGGTGAATGTTACACCCAACAACCTCCGTGGGTGAATGTTGCACCCAACAACCTCCGTGGGTGAATGTTGCACCCAACAACCTCCGTGGGTGAATGTTACACCCAACAACCTCCGTGGGTGAATGTTACACCCAACAACCTCCGTGGGTGAATGTTACACCCAACAACCTCCGTGGGTGAATGTTACACCCAACAACCTCCGTGGGTGAATGTTACACCCAACAACCTCCGTGGGTGAATGTTACACCCAACAACCTCCTACACTCTACACCTTCATTTCATTTCCCGTCTATTTTTATGTTTGCTCATTTGATTCGTTTATTGATAATTGATCATTACAATGACTTTTTATGTGTACTCTCCTAGTTGTAGTTGCAGTGGTCGAGTCACAGCTCCTGGCCTGTGTGTGTGTGTGCGTATGTGTGTGTGTATTCACATATTTGTAATTTCAGGGGTCGTTTCACCGCTCCTTGTCCCGCCTCTGTTTTAGTTGCTACTGTGTCTACTCTCTTCTGGCTCCAAAAGCCTTATGCACCTCATGTTAAAACCGTGTTGATCCTATCTTCACCACTGTACTTTCCAGGTTGTTCCACTTCCTGATATTTCTAAGGCTGAAGAAATACTTCTTAACATCCCTCTGAATCATTTGAGTTAACTTCCAGTTGTGTCCTCTTGTTCCTGTGTCCCAACTCTGAAACATTGTTGCCCTGTCCTTCTTATCTGTTCCTTTCGGTATTTCACACGTCATTATCATGTCGTCCCTATCCCTCTTGTCCTTCACGTGGGACTCACATCTCAGGTACGGGGCTAGTCTTGTTGCAAGCTTCAGCACTTTCTTCAATTTCTTGACGTGTTTAACCAAGTGTGAGTTGCATACTGAGGTGTCATACTCCAATATGTACCTGACGTAATGGGTGTACCGTGTCGCGAAAGACTCCTAAGGTGTCGAAATGCTGTTCTTAGGTTCACCAGGTGCCCATACGGTGCAGTGGTGATTTTGTTGATGTACCCCTCAGGAGATGCATTCGGTATGATGCTCACCCCACGATCCTTTTCATTCAGTGAGTTTTGCAGCCTCTGACCCCCTACACTGTACTCCTTCCAGGGTCCTCAAGCTTCAGAACTTTGCACTAGGTGGGGTTAGACTCCAGGAGCTATTTGTTGGACCAGGCTTACAGCCTGTCCAGGTCCCCTTGTAGGCTTACCTGATCCTCGACCACTTGTATTCTCATTATAATATAATAATTTCTTCATTTGTTACATGTACATGTATATAAAAGGTATACAGACCATAGCTGACATCGATGACATACTACTATATAGAAAGCCGCTTGTTATGCAGAGCATGTCTGGCAAATTAGTTTTGTCCCAGGATGCGTTCCACATCAGTCGACTAACTCTCAGGTACCCATTTTACTTATGGGTGAGCATAGACAACTGGTGTAAAGAAACACGCCCAGTGTTTCTACCCTCGCTTGGAATCGAACCCAGACTCTCGCCGTGTGAAGCGAGAGCTTTATCCACCAGGCCACGGGGCACGGTTTAACATCGTCTGCAAACAGGGACACCTCTGACTCTAACCTTGTTACGTTTTTTCCTGCGTAACGTAAACAAAAGTCGTGGCTCCTATAGGGTAAACGACCTGCCTAGTCCAGGGGCATTTATATTTTTTAAAATAGAAAAAGAAACCACTCTAGGGCCAGCTTGTATCTTCACATTAAATGTGGAGCGTTAATTAGTCAATATTAAATTTATTATAGGGAAGGGCACAGAAACTCACCAATACAAAAATATAACATATATATTAAGGTAACATATACACCCCACAATCTATACTACTACAACCACCACCACCACACTCCAGTTCACCTCTACCCAGTTCTCACATTAGCTTACTAGCACACTCTGCTAGTGGGTAAAAGACATAAATATCTATAAACTGAGAGGGTCTATGACACCCCCTCCCTTCTGCAGGCTGCCCAACCTGCAGGCTGTTCAACCTGCAGGCTGCTCAACCTGCAGGCTGCCCAACCTGCAGGCTGTACGAGTACTCTCTTAAAACTTAAACAGACCTCTGTATACCAGAGCCTTACAGGTAAACAAGAGAGCACTTAAACGTCTTAGGGCATCTTGCTACAGGTGCAACGCTCCATAAACTGACAAACACACGTCACTCTCCTCTCTTGGCCACTCGGATTGACTAGGAATAATACACGTCGAGTTTCAGTACAGATCTCAGAAAATGATATTATATATGGAGCGGTTTCTTTTTATACAATATTCATCAATACACTCTGTAATAAACACTTTCCTCTTGTCATTCACATGCACACACACACACAAAAAAAAGAACACCGACCGAAAAGCTGACCCATGTGGAACCCCACTAACCACATGCGCCCAATGTGACATGTCGTCACATATAAACACACGTTGTTTCCTTTCTTTGAGGTATTCCCTGATCCATTGCAATATTTTCCCTTCTATTTCTGCCTGCTAATCTAGCTTTCCAACCAGTCTCTTGTGCGGCATTGTGCTGTAAACCTTCTTAAAGTGTACTCACCTATTTGTGGTTGTAGGGGTCGAGACTCAGCTCCTGGTCCCACCTCTTCACTGATCGCTACTAGGTCCTCTCTCTCCCTGCTCCATGAGCATTATCATACTTCTGAGTCTATCCCTTCCATCATGTCATTCACATATACCAAAAATAGCACTGGCCCTGGGACTGACCCCTGTGGGACCTCGCTCATCACAGGCTCCCACTGTGATACCTCATCCCGTACCATGATTCGTTGTTGCCTCCCTGTCAGGTATTCTCTGATCCATTGCAGTACCCTTCCTGTTATACGTCCCTGATCCTCTAGCTTCTGCACTAATCCCTTGTGAGGAACTGTGTCGAAGGCTTTCTTGCAGTCCAAGAAAATACAATCAACCCACCCTTTCTCTCGTGTCTTACTTCTGTTACCTTGTCACAAAACTCAAGTAGGTTTGTGAATCAGGATTTGCCTTCCATGAATCCATGTTGATTGTCGTTTACAATCTTGTTCCGTTCCAGGTGCTCAACCACTCTCTTCCTGATAATCTCCATGACTTTGCATAATGTATGCGTCAGTGACACTGGTCTATAGTTTAGTGCCTCATTTCTGTCTCCTTTCATAACACTGGGAACTACATTTGCCGTTTTCCATACCTTAGGTAGTTGCCAAGTTTCAAGGGATGCATTGAAAATTGTGGTTAGTGGCACACATAGTGTCTCTGCTCCCTCTCTAAGGACCCATGGAGAGATGTTTTCTGGTCCCTCCACCTTTGAGGAATCAAGGTCACTTAGCAGCTTCTTCACTACCTCCTCGGATGTGTGTATTTCATCAAACACTTGTTGGTCTGTCCCGTGTTGGTGCACACCTCTGTTCTGTCTTTCCAGAGTTCTTTCTGTCTCCAGTGTAAATACTTCTTTAAATCTCGTATTGAGCTCCTCACATACTTCTTGGTCGTTTTTGTGAGCTCCCCCACTTTCTTTCCTCAGCCTGATTACCTTGTTCTTGTCTGTTGTCTTGCTTCTGATGTGGCTATACAACAGCTTCAGGTCAGACTTGACTTTCGATGCTATGTTGTTTTTGTACTGTTGCTAGCCCTCCCTCCTTATCTGTGCATACTCGTTTCTGGCTCTTCGACTAATTTTTTTTATTTTCCTGGGTCCTTTGCCTTCTGTACTTTTTCCATTCTCTAGTGCACTTAGTTTTTGCCTCCCTACGCCTTTGGGTAAACCAAGGGCTCGTTCTGGTCTTCCCATTATTTCTGTTGCTCTTGGGAACAAACCTTTCCTCTGCCTTCTAGCAATTTGTTGTTACATATTCCATTTCGTTTACTGGCTTTCCTACCAATTCTTTTTCCCACTGAACCTCATGTAGGAAGCTCCTCATACCTGTGTAGTCCCCCCCTTTTATAGTCTGGCTTTCTCATTCTACTCCTGTTACCCTCTCCACTTGTAACTCAACTATGTATTCAAAACTCAGAACTACGTGATCACTAGCTCTAAGGGACCTTTCGTATGTGATGTCCTCAATATCCGAGCTACTCAGGGTAAACACGAGGTTCAGTCTTGCTGGTTCATCCTCCCCTCTCTCTCTGGTAGTGTTTCTAACAAGTTGAAGCATGAGGTTTTCCAGTACCTCATCCATCATCTTGGCTCTCCATGTTTCTGGACCACCGTGTGGCTTTAGGTTTTCCCAATCAATCTCCCTGGAGTTTACCTGGAGAGAGTTCCGGGGGTCAACGCCCCCGCGGCCCGGTCTGTGACCAGGCCTCCTGGTGGATCAAAGCCTGATCAACCAGGCTGTTACTGCTGGCTGCACGCAAACCAACGTACGAGCCACAGCCCGGCTGGTCAGGAACCGACTTTAGGTGCTTGTCCAGTGCCAGCTTGAAGACTGCCAGGGGTCTGTTGGTAATCCCTCTTATGTATGCTGGGAGGCAGTTGAACAGTCTCGGGCCCCTGACACTTATTGTATGGTCTCTTAAGGTGCTAGTGACACCCCTGCTTTTCATTGGGGGGATGTTGCATCGTCTGCCAAGTCTTTTGCTTTCGTAGTGAGTGATTTTCGTGTGCAAGTTCGGTACTAGTCCCTCTAGGATTTTCCAGGTGTATATAATCATGTATCTCTCCCGCCTGCGTTCCAGGGAACACAGGTTCAGGAACCTTAAGCGCTCCCAGTAATTGAGGTGTTTTATCTCCGTTATGCGCGCCGTGAAGGTTCTCTGTACATTTTCTAGGTCAGCAATTTCACCTGTCTTGAAAGGTGCTGTTAGTGTGCAGCAATATTCCAGCCTAGATAGAACAAGTGACCTGAAGAGTGTCATCATGGGCTTGGCATCCCTAGTTTTGAAGGTTCTCATTATCCATCCTGTCATTTTTCTAGCAGATGTGATTGATACAATGTTATGGTCCTTGAAGGTGAGATCCTCTGACATGATAACTCCCAGGTCTTTGACGTTGGTGTTTCGCTCTATTTTGTGGCCAGAATTTGTTTTGTACTCTGATGAAGATTTAATTTCCTCGTGTTTGCCATATCTGAGTAATTGAAATTTCTCATCGTTGAACTTCATATTGTTTTCTGCAGCCCACTGAAAGATTTGGTTGATGTCCGCCTGGAGCCTTGCAGTCTCTGCAATGGAAGACACTGTCATGCAGATTCGGGTGTCATCTGCAAAGGAAGACACGGTGCTGTGGCTGACATCCTTGTCTATGTCAGATATGAGGATGAGGAACAAGATGGGAGCAAGTACTGTGCCTTGTGGAACCGAGCTTTTCACCGTAGCTGCCTCGAACTTTACTCTGTTGACTATTACTCTCTGTGTTCTGTTAGTGAGGAAATTATAGATCCATCGACCGACTTTTCCCGTTATTCCTTTAGCACGCATTTTGTGCGCTATTACGCCATGGTCACACACTTGTCGAAGGCTTTTGCAAAGTCTGTATATATTACATCTGCATTCTTTTTGTCTTCTAGTGCATCTAGGACCTTGTCGTAGTGATCCAATAGTTGAGACAGACAGGAGCGACCTGTTCTAAACCCATGTTGCCCTGGGTTGTGTAACTGATGGGTTTCTAAATGGGTGGTGATCTTGCTTCTTAGGACCCTTTCAAAGATTTTTATGATATGGGATGTTAGTGCTATCGGTCTGTAGTTCTTTGCTGTTGTTTTACTGCCCCCTTTGTGGAGTGGGGCTGTCTGTTATTTTTAGTAACTGTGGGACGACCCCCGTGTCCATGCTCCCTCTCCATAGGATGGTAAAAGCTCGTGATAGGGGCTTCTTGCAGTTTTAGATGAATGGTTCAGAGAACCGACATGTTGTTGAATTAATTCAACTTCTTGCAGTTCTTGATGAACACGGAGTTCCATGAGTCTGGCCCTGGGGCAGAGTGCATGGGCATGTCATTTATCGCCTGTTCGAAGTTATTTGGCATCAGGATAACATCAGATAGGCTTGTGTTAACCAAATTCTGTGGCTCTCTCATAAAAAATTCATTTTGATCTTCGACTCTCAGTCTGGTTAGCGGCTTGCTAAAAACTGAGTCATATTGGGACTTGAGTAGCTCACTCATTTCCTTGCTGTCATCTGTGTAGGACCCATCTTGTTTAAGTAGGGGCCCAATACTGGATGTTGTTCTCGACTTTGATTTGGCATAGGAGAAGAAATACTTTGGGTTTCTTTCGATTTCATTTATGGCTTTTAGTTCTTCCCGCGATTCCTGACTCCTATGAGATTCCTTTAGCTTAAGTTCGATGCTTGCTATTTCACTGACAAGTGTCTTCCTACGCATTTCAGATATGTTGACCTCTTTTAGCCGCTCTGTTATTCTTTTCCGTCGCCTGTAAAGGGAGCGCCTGTCCCTTTCTATTTTACATCTACTCCTCCTTTTTCTTAGAGGAATAAGCCTTGTGCATACATCGAGCGCCCTGTGGTTGAAATCGCCCATAATCAGTAACTTTGCTCTACTCGAGTGAACTCTTTTGGCCATCTCAGCTAGTGTGTTCACCATTGCTCTGTTGCTCTCAACATATTCCTCTCTTGGTCTCCTGCAGGTCTGTGGTGGGTTATACATCACTGCAATGACTACCTTGTGTCCCCCAGACTGAACTGAACCTATGTAATCCCTTTCTCCAATCTCGTCCATTCCTTCCGTTTCCTCAAATCCCTATTGGTTTTTAATGAGCAGTGCAACCCCTCCTCTCCTGCCGCTCCTTCTATGTTTCCTCAGAATCTGATATCTGGGTGGGAAGTTTGAATCTGTTATCGTCCCAGTGAGTTTTTTTCTGTGACTGCTATGATGTCTGGAGACATATACTTGATTCTTTCATGCCACTCCTCACATTTATTTCTTATTCCATCTGCATTTGTATACCAAACCTTCAACTTCTTTTCTAAAACTGTGGTCTGGGGAGAATGGTGGGGTTGGGAAGTGGGAGGCCTGGTGAGGGCCTATGGGAGGATGCTGTGGGGTGGGGTTTGTGATGAGGGGGTGGGGGCAGAGGGAACAGTGTGTGGGTTCTGGTTTAGATTGTTCGGTTGCACTTGGGTCACTGTGCTTGGATTCCTTCTGTGGGTGGTTCTGGAGGAGGTTGCGTTTGCCCTAATACCTGGGTCTGGGTTCTCCTGCTCATCTCTGTCATAGCCTCTCTTTCTTCCTTTCATCTTTGTACCCTCTCTTTCAGGAGTTTCCTTTCTTCTTGTGTTCTGTCTCGGTTAAGGTACACTTTCCTATACTCCGGTGTGTCCCTTAGTCATGCTTTCTCCTGCAGAATCCTGTTTCAAGCTGATTCTGCCTTGAAAATCACTTTGGCCGTTTTTTTCCTATTGTGTATATGTATGAATGGTTACTTGTTTGAGTGTTAGTTTTGGGTTTGAGTGTGTGTGCGTGAATGTGTGAATGCAGTATGTGTGTGTTATGCATGAGTGTAAGTGTATGGATATGTACTCACCTAATTGTGGTTGCAGGGGTCGAGACTCAGCTCCTGGCCCTGTCTCTTCACTGAGTGCTACTAGGTCCTATCTCTCCCTGCCCCATGAGCTTTATTATACCTTATCTTAAAGCTATGTATGGTTCCTGCCTCGACTACCTCACTTGCTAGGCTATTCCACTTTCTGACTACTCTATAACTGAAGAAATACTTCCTAACATCCCTTTGAATCACCTGGGTCTTCAACTTCCAATTGTGACCTTCATAGGATATTCCCCTTAGCTCTGGAACTAACCTGATCACAATCCTTTGCACTTTCTCTAATTTCTTGATGTGCTTGATCAAATGTGGGCTCCAAACAGGTGCTTCATACTCCAACATGGGCCTGACGTACACGGTGTACAGTGTCTTGAACGATTCCTTACTAACGTATCGGTACGCTCTTCTCAGGTTTCCCATGCTCTATATGCTGCAGCAGTTATCTGGTTGTTGTGTGCTTCCGGAGACGTGCTTTGTGTTATACTCACCCCAAAATCGTTTTCCTTGAGCGAGGTTTGCAGTCTTTGGCTACCTAGCCTATACTCAGTCTGCGGTCTTCTTTGCCCTTCCCCGATCTTCATTACTTTGCATTTGCATTTGTGTGTGTGTGTGTGTGTGTTTGTGAGTGTATTAGGGGTTCATGAGTGCGAGGGTGGTTCCTGCTTATTTAGGCCACTAATGGTTAGCAGGCTGTGTGTGCATGTGTGCCTTGTGTGTGTGTGTGTGTGTGCGTGTGTGTGTGCGTGTGTGTGTGTGTGTGTGTGTGGAAAATACTGTATACATTTTCCAGAAATACAGAAGTTATATGTAAATAGATGGCCATACTGTATTTAATAATATTTATGTCATAAAAAATGGGAAACTTTCTGCACCTGGGCAGAAAGACAGTCGCCATTTTGTTGTTTGAATTGAGTAACAGACAATAGTAATGGGAAGAATTTTTCGTGCTCTAGAGGTTAAATTTGGGCTGACACCTCTCAAATAGGAGCTTAAATTGTTGGATGTGCATTTCTGCATAACTTGAGATATCAGGCGACAGGACAGGACAACTTCAGGAACCTCAGATAAGCTGTCTAATTTATGTTTAAATTCTGGCCAGTAAATTTTTTATAAATGTGGGCAAAAGGGGGGGTCCTGTACATGACACATTAATCTCCAGTCAAATTGGTGAGTGTTATGATTAAGATATATTCTCCTTCTGTTATATAAATGTATATGTGTATATATATAATCCTTTATTAATTTAATATACAGTCCACAAATTTATATATTTACCAACATTCCTGGTGTATGTATATTTCATTTATAATTAATAGGTCCAGAGCAACTTATGTATATGACAGTGGTAGGTATCGAAGGGGGACATTTTTTGCGACCTAGGTGTCCCAAATTCCTACTTGTCTAACTGATAAATAATAATTATCTTTGTTCATTTACTGTTATGTACATAATGATACATTCAGATAAATGCAATTTTCCACAGTGTGTGTGTGTGTGTGTGTGTGTGTGTGTGTGTGTGTGTGTGTGTGTGTGTGTGTGTGTGTGTGTGTGTGTGTGTGTGTGTGTGTGTGTGTGTGTGTGAGTCACTTTGTATGTACACACTGTGTGCATTAAGTTACTGTCAGTTCCAAATCCTTCTTGTCCTGTTCCTGAACATTAAAATGGTATAAAATACCGACAGGTTGTTAGGTAAGACACATATGCAACAGTTAACTGTTGCATATGTGTCTTACCTAACAACCTGTCGGTATTTTATACCATTTTAATGTTCAATCTGTCAGACACTGCAACACAAGGGTATCTTGGTACAGACCTGCAATCAACTTCGACAACTTCCACTAGTGAGAGCGGCTGGATTTGAGAGGGACCTGACCTTTCAACATCTGAGTTCTTACCTCTCCTAGTGGCCTACGTCTCACCTCTTGGCGCTATAAAAGCTCCATTCTGTCACTTCATCTCCATATTGTTTCATACTATGGAACAATGCTCTTCTCCAGACTGAGGGACTGACCACCTCAAAACTTTAAGGGTGATGGACTGATTACATCGTCTTCAAGTATCTTCTGCTTCTATCAACTTTTCTGTACTTGACTGAAGAAGCCTACTGTGTAGGCGAAACGTTTCATAATAAAGATACCTAACTGTTGCATATGTGTATTGTCCTGTTCCTACATTTATTTTGCAGATATGTATGTGTATATGTGTGTCTGATCTTAGTACCTCCACGTGCACTCACTAATGTGCGTGTCGACCTAGTATGTGGTACCACCACCTTAGTCTCTCCCCAGCTTTTCTCCCTTACTAAATGTTAAGTGCTCTGTGTACGATATTCAGCTCTCCAAAGCAGGGTTTATGACCCCCAGCTATTAGTGATGCAGGATCAGATGCCAGTCTCACATGCAACCACAAAAAGGTAATTTCTACATTACGTCTGGAAGGTGTGTTGTCTGTATCCCAGCTCAGTTGCAGCTGCATGATGATTTTCATTGTGGCATCACTCCTTGCTCCTAGCCTCTCTTTCCATTTTTTCTTCAATGTATTTATATTCACATCAACTGTACTACAAATACTGCTTTAGGATTTCTCTATACTATCAGGTGAACAATTGAACCTCTTATTGAACACACGTATTTCAGGAAAAACACCATTTAATTTTTTCCATTTTCTTTCCCCTCACTCTATGCTTGTTTTATTATTCACTAACTCATCTGTTCTTATCTACTAGGCTTGGGTCACACTTATTCTGGTTGAATTTGCCGATATTGGCTTGTGGCAATGCCACCTACACCCACACTGGCCTCCGACCTTTCTCTCTTTCTCCTGGCATTGATTCCACTTTTAAATCATTTTATATAAATTGTATCCTTCACCTCTCTTTTCTGATTTGGGGCAGCTCTTATATCACTTCTTGGGTTCTTCACTGACACTGACAACTTTCGGTGATCTTTGTAATGACCTTGGTGGGGCAAAAACCACTAAAGATTCACGAACGCTGTATGATGTGCGCTCATCTAGGCCAAGTGCCTAAGTTGTAGTATTTCCTCTCTGGATAACAACACTGATTTTTTGGAAAAGAGAGGTCGCCGCTCTGGGGTCTTCGGTTTCCAGTGACTTATTTTACTTCTAACTCGTTCAGAAATTTTTGTTTACTTACCCTGTGTTCTGAGGGACTCTGATCCAATCCCAAAGAAGTTATCGAATGGTCCTAGCCGATTTATTTGTTGATCTTATGTCTCCCGTAGCTCAATCGCTAGTGCACTCAGCTCAAACACTGAGGTCCGGGGTTTGAATCTTCTCTGGTACGGCTGGAAAACATTAGGGACATGTTTCCATAAGACACCTGCTGTCTCTGTCCCTGTTCACCCATCAGTGTTAAACGGGTACCTGGGTGTTAGTCGACTGGTGTGGGTCGCATCCTGGGACAAAATTGACCTAATTTTCCCGAAATGCTCAGCATATCAAGAGTCTTTCTGTGTAGTAGTATGTCATTGATGTCAGCTAGACCTGTGTACCTTGTACATGTACTAGTAGTAAATAAAGGTATTATTAAGGAACCATCTTCCTTTAGCTTCGCTGTATCGTAAGTGTCGGCCATTGTAAATGCACAAGTGTAACTCAATATTATATTGTTTTTTTCCAATGTAACATGAAGACTCCATCTGGGCGCTTCTGACTGTCATTGGATTTGGTTAACTTGGGTTCCCATTCCGATGAATATTTTGTTTTGAGTTCGAGGTAGGGTTATGCCTCGAAATATTTGCAGGCCAAATGACAGGGAAATGTTTGATGACCAGTTCGAATCTTCAAGAACAGATTAATTGATCACTCTCAACTTATAAATGAAATCCTTTGAGGAAGGATAAAGACTCTGTTAATAGTTATTTGGTACCCATTTGGAGATATTTAATAATGTCTCTTAAGAAAGTTAATTCAAGAATCTCTCAATAAATGTGTAAATAAATACCTGAGGATATAGATAATGTGTGCTGAAATGATACTCGCTTCATGACCAAGCTTTAAATAATACTTAGTTAATTATTAGATTCAACAATAATTGAAGAGGACATAGAGGATTTACAAGCAAAACAATCTGCCAAATCTACCTCATCTTGTGACTGCTGCAGTTCCTGCTTGAGGAGCCACAACGAGCTCCCACATAACTCAACAACGACACATCGTATAAAGTATGCCCTCTCCTGCCCGCCCCATGGAAAAGTAAGGATTATAATATTAATTAATCAGGATATGTGTTGCATGAAATATAAATATTTTTGGATTTTTTTATTATTTACATTCGCTGTTCATTTCAGATATGTGATAATGATTCGGTAAATAGTCAAAATTTCTTAATAACAGTATTACTTTTTATTTTTTTTTATAATACACTGAATATTATTTAAACAATTATAACATAACATTATGTATTAAAATTCCTTTTTTTTTTTATTTTAATCAGTTTGGAGATTGTCTCACATGGGTAGTGTTTGGCCTGGCTTCCTGGGGCTGCCTCATCTGTGTTACATGGGAGATGGCTCTTCCTGGCGGAAAGTTATTTAGTCTCCTCTTACTGTATGTGATGGCGCTGCTGGCTGGGATGATGGCCGACTTTGTAGGCCTACCGTCGTTACTTGGCAGCTTGGTAATGGGAATACTTTTCAGCAGTATTCCTGGGATAAAGGCTGTTGGACATAATATTGATATCTATTATTCTTCTGTTCTGAAGTAAGATTTTTTACGTGAAGCACTGATTAAATGTTAAACTTTTATACATTATTAATTTTATAATGATTTAATGAATACAACTCCAACGTGCTGTTGGAGTGTGAGTAAAGTAACATTTATGAAGGGGTTCAGGGAAACCGGCAGGCCGGACTTGAGTCCTGGAGATGGGAAGTACAGTGTCTGCACTCTGAAGGAGGGGTGTTAATGTTGCAGTTTAAACTGTAGTGTAAAGCACCATTCTGGCAAGACAGTGATGGAGTGAATGATGGTGAAAG
>NW_027195246.1:0-22500 GCF_038502225.1 Cherax quadricarinatus
TTTTTTAATTTGCCAGATTTTGAGTCTCACAAACAAATTCATTTAGATTTTCGAGTCTTAATCTGGTTAACGGCTCACTAAACACTGAGTCGAATTGGCACTTTACTCTCTCACTCATTTCTTTGCTGTTGTTTATGTAAGTTCCGTCCCATCTAAGCAGCGGTCCAATACTTGATGATGTTTTTCCCTTAGATTTGGCATAAGAAAAGTAACAATATTTTTTTCAATTTCATTAATGACTTTAAGTTCTTGAGTTTCTTATCTCCTGTAAGATTCCTTAAGCTTAAGTTCGATATTTGCTGTTTCTCTGACCAGTGCCTCCCTTCGTATTTTAGATATACTGGTTCCCTTCAACAGCTCTGTGATTCTTTGCCTTCACCGGTACTGGGAGCGTCTCTCTCTTTCTAGTTTGCATCTGTTCCTTTTTCTTAAAAGAATGTGCCTCGAGCAGAACTCAAGTGCCACAGAGTTAATTTTCCAAGGCAGATGTTTGGATCCGTTATTGTGCACTCTATATCCATCTTGTGGATGGTAGCGCAAGAGCATATGGATACACAAAAGGCCTAGGAACTAGGCCCCAAAAATGTTAACGGGAGTACATCTGGATTTATATCTACAGTTCACTTATCTGCTACAAGCAGATTAGAAAATTTGCTCAATATGTCTGGAATCTTAGCTTCATTATTAAGGTATCTTGACAACTCACACAGGTCATTATACTGTATCTCTATATTCCTCAGTAAGTTAAAAATTAAACACATAGTGCTGGCCACATACTTCGAATTTAGTTTAATCATCATCTGTGTGTCTGCCAAACTGCCAGAAGTACTTGTAACCAAGCCTAAGTCTGGCCACTACAACATCAGTCAGTACTTGTAACCAAGCCTAAGTCTGGCCACTACAACATCAGTCAGTACTTGTAACCAAGCCTAAGTCTGGCCACTACAACATCAGTCAGTACTTGTAACCAAGCCTAAGTCTGGCCACTACAACATCAGTCAGTACTTGTAACCAAGCCTAAGTCTGGCCACTACAACATCAGTCAGTACTTGTAACCAAGCCTAAGTCTGGCCACTACAACATCAGTCAGTACTTGTAACCAAGCCTAAGCCTGGCCACTACAACATCAGTCAGTACTTGTAACCAAGCCTAAGTCTGGCCACTACAACATCAGTCAGTACTTGTAACCAAGCCTAAGTCTGGCCACTACAACATCAGTCAGTACTTGTAACCAAGCCTAAGCCTGGCCACTACAACATCAGTCAGTACTTGTAACCAAGCCTAAGTCTGGCCACTACAACATCAGTCAGTACTTGTAACCAAGCCTAAGTCTGGCCACTACAACATCAGTCAGTACTTGTAACCAAGCCTAAGTCTGGCCACTACAACATCAGTCAGTACTTGTAACCAAGCCTAAGTCTGGCCACTACAACATCAGTCAGTACTTGTAACCAAGCCTAAGCCAGCAACAAGAGCAGATGCAGCCCTGCCAGCAGACTCCTGCTGGAGGTAGCAACAAGAGCAGATGCAGCCATGCCAGCAGACTCCTGCTGGAGGTAGCAACAAGAGCAGATGCAGCCATGCCAGCAGACTCCTGCTGGAGGTAGCAACAAGATCAGATGCAGCCCTGCCAGTAGACCCCTGCTGGAGGTAGCAACAAGATCAGATGCAGCCCTGCCAGTAGACTCCTGCTGGAGGTAGCAACAAGAGCAGATGCAGCCATGCCAGTAGACTCCTGCTGGAGGTAGCAACAAGATCAGATGCAGCCCTGCCAGTAGACTCCTGCTGGAGGTAGCAACAAGAGCAGATGCAGCCCTGCCAGTAGACTACTGCTTTAGGTAGCAACAAGAGCAGATGCATCCCTGCCACGAGACTACTGCTGGAGGTAGCGACAAGAGCAGATGCAGCCATGCCATTAGACTACTGGTGGAGGTGGCAACAAGAGAAGATGCAGCCCTGACACTAGACTCCTACTGGAGGTAGCAACAAGAGCAGATGCAGCCCTGCCATTAAACTACTGCGAAAGGTAGCAACAAGAGCAGATGCAGTCCTGCCACGAGACTACTGCTTGAGTTAGCAACAAGAGCAGATGCAGAATTACCATTAAACTACTACTGGAGGTAGCAACAAGAGCAGATGCAGCCCTGCCATTAAACTACTACTGGAGGTAGCAACAAGAGCAGATGCAGCCATGCCAGCAGACTCCTGCTGGAGGTAGCAACAAGATCAGATGCAGCCCTGCCAGCAGACTCCTGCTGGAGGTAGCAACAAGAGCAGATGCAGCCCTGCCAGCAGACTCCTGCTGGAGGTAGCAACAAGAGCAGATGCAGCCCTGCCAGCAGACTCCTGCTGGAGGTAGCAACAAGAGCAGATGCAGCCATGCCAGCAGACTCCTGCTGGAGGTAGCAACAAGATCAGATGCAGCCCTGCCAACAGACTCCTGCTGGAGGTAGCAACAAGATCAGATGCAGCCCTGCCAGTAGACTCCTGCTGGAGGTAGCAACAAGAGCGATGCAGCCCTGCCAGTAGACTCCTGCTGGAGGTAGCAACAAGAGCAGATGCAGCCCTGCCAGTAGACTCCTGCTGGAGGTAGCAACAAGAGCAGATGCAGCCATGCCAGCAGACTCCTGCTGGAGGTAGCAACAAGAGCAGATGCAGCCATGCCAGCAGACTCCTGCTGGAGGTAGCAACAAGAGCAGATGCAGTGCTGCCAGCAGACTCCTGCTGGAGGTAGCAACAAGAGCAGATGCAGCCCTGCCAGCAGACTCCTGCTGGAGGTAGCAACAAGATCAGATGCAGCCCTGCCAGTAGACCCCTGCTGGAGGTAGCAACAAGATCAGATGCAGCCCTGCCAGTAGACTCCTGCTGGAGGTAGCAACAAGAGCAGATGCAGCCATGCCAGTAGACTCCTGCTGTAGGAAGCAACAAGAGCAGAGATGCAGCCCTAGACTCCTGCTGGAGGTAGCAACAAGATCAGATGCAGCCCTGCCAGTAGACTCCTGCTGGAGGTAGCAACAAGAGCAGATGCAGCCCTGCCAGTAGACTCCTGCTGGAGGTAGCAACAAGAGCAGATGCAGCCCTGCCAGCAGACTCCTGCTGGAGGTAGCAACAAGAGCAGATGCAGCCATGCCAGTAGACTCCTGCTGGAGGTAGCAACAAGAGCAGATGCAGCCCTGCCAGTAGACTCCTGCTGGAGGTAGCAACAAGAGCAGATGCAGCCCTGCCAGTAGACTCCTGCTGGAGGTAGCAACAAGAGCAGATGCAGCCATGCCAGTAGACTCCTGCTGGAGGTAGCAACAAGATCAGATGCAGTCCTGCCAGTAGACTCCTGCTGGAGGTAGCAACAAGAGCAGATGCAGCCCTGCCAGTAGACTCCTGCTGGAGGTAGCAACAAGAGCAGATGCAGTCCTGCCAGTAGACTCCTGCTGGAGGTAGCAACAAGAGCAGATGCAGCCATGCCAGCAGACTCCTGCTGGAGGTAGCAACAAGAGCAGATGCAGCCCTGCCAGTAGACTCCTGCTGGAGGTAGCAACAAGAGCAGATGCAGTCCTGCCAGTAGACTCCTGCTGGAGGTAGCAACAAGAGCAGATGCAGCCATGCCAGTAGACTCCTGCTGGAGGTAGCAACAAGAGCAGATGCAGCCCTGCCAGTAGACTCCTGCTGGAGGTAGCAACAAGAGCAGATGCAGTCCTGCCAGTAGACTCCTGCTGGAGGTAGCAACAAGAGCAGATGCAGTCCTGCCAGTAGACTCCTGCTGGAGGGAGCAACACGAGGAGATGCAGCCCTGCCAGGAGACTCCTGCTGGAGGTAGCAACAAGATCAGCTGCAGCCCTGCCAGTAGACCCCTGCTGGAGGTAGCAACAAGATCAGATGCAGCCCTGCCAGTAGACTCCTGCTGGAGGTAGCAACAAGAGCAGATGCAGCCATGCCAGTAGACTCCTGCTGGAGGTAGCAACAAGATCAGATGCAGACCTGCCAGTAGACTCCTGCTGGAGGTAGCAACAAGAGCAGATGCAGCCCTGCCAGCAGACTCCTGCTGGAGGTAGCAACAAGAGCAGATGCAGCCATGCCAGTAGACTCCTGCTGGAGGTAGCAACAAGATCAGATGCAGCCCTGCCAGTAGACTCCTGCTGGAGGTAGCAACAAGAGCAGATGCAGCCCTGCCAGTAGACTCATGCTGGAGGTAGCAACAAGAGCAGATGCAGCCCTGCCAGTAGACTCCTGCTGGAGGTAGCAACAAGAGCAGATGCAGCCCTGCCAGGAGACTCCTGCTGGAGGTAGCAACAAGAGCAGATGCAGCCCTGCCAGTAGACTCCTGCTGGAGGTAGCAACAAGAGCAGATGCAGCCATGCCAGCAGACTCCTGCTGGAGGTAGCAACAAGAGCAGATGCAGTCTTGCCACCAGTAGACTCCTGCTGGAGGTAGCAACAAGAGCAGATGCAGCCCTGCCAGCAGACTCCTGCTGGAGGTAGCAACAAGAGCAGATGCAGCCCTGCCAGCAGACTCCTGCTGGAGGTAGCAACAAGAGCGATGCAGCCCTGCCAGTAGACTCCTGCTGGAGGTCGCAACAAGAGCAGATGCAGCCCTGCCAGTAGACTCCTGCTGGAGGTAGCAACAAGAGCAGATGCAGTCCTGCCAGCAGACTCCTGCTGGAGGTAGCAACAAGAGCAGATGCAGCCATGCCAGCAGACTCCTGCTGGAGGTAGCAACAAGAGCAGATGCAGCCATGCCAGCAGACTCCTGCTGGAGGTAGCAACAAGACCAGATGCAGCCATGCCAGCAGACTCCTGCTGGAGGTAGCAACAAGAGCAGATGCAGCCATGCCAGTAGACTCCTGCTGGAGGTAGCAACAAGAGCAGATGCAGCCCTGCCAGTAGACTCCTGCTGGAGGTAGCAACAAGAGCAGATGCAGCCATGCCAGTAGACTCCTGCTGGAGGTAGCAACAAGAGCAGATGCAGCCCTGCCAGTAGACTCCTGCTGGAGGTAGCAACAAGAGCAGATGCAGTCCTGCCAGCAGACTCCTGCTGGAGGTAGGAACAAGAGCAGATGCAGTCCTGCCAGTAGACTCCTGCTGGAGGTAGCAACAAGAGCAGATGCAGCCCTGCCAGCAGACTCCTGCTGGAGGTAGCAACAAGAGCAGATGCAGCCCTGCCAGCAGACTCCTGCTGGAGGTAGCAACAAGAGCAGATGCAGTCCTGCCAGTAGACTCCTGCTGGAGGTAGGAACAAGATCAGATGCAGCCCTGCCAGTAGACTCCTGCTGGAGGTAGCAACAAGAGCAGATGCAGTCCTGCCAGTAGACTCCTGCTGGAGGTAGCAACAAGAGCAGATGCAGCCCTGCCAGTAGACTCCTGCTGGAGGTAGCAACAAGAGCAGATTTAGACCTGCCAGTAGACTCCTGCTGGAGGTAGCAACAAGAGCAGAGAGTAGCCCTGCCAGTAGACTCCTGCTGGAGGTAGCAAACAGAAGAGCACTCCTGCTGGATAGCAACAAGAGCAGATGCAGTCCTGCCAGTAGACTCCTGCTGGAGGTAGCAACAAGAGCAGATGCAGTCCTGCCAGTAGACTCCTGCTGGAGGTAGCAACAAGAGCAGATGCAGCCCTGCCAGTAGACTCCTGCTGGAGGTAGCAACAAGAGCAGATGCAGCCCTGCCAGTAGACTCCTGCTGGAGGTAGCAACAACAAGAGCAGATGCAGCCCTGCCAGTAGACTCCTGCTGGAGGTAGCAACAAGAGCAGATGCAGCCCTGCCACTAGACTCCTGCTGGAGGTAGAAACAAGAGCAGATGCAGCCCTGCCAGCAGACTCCTGCTGGAGGTAGCAACAAGAGCAGATGCAGCCATGCCAGCAGACTCCTGCTGGAGGTAGCAACAAGAGCAGATGCAGCCATGCCAGTAGACTCCTGCTGGAGGTAGCAACAAGAGCAGATGCAGCCCTGCCAGTAGACTCCTGCTGGAGGTAGCAACAAGAGCAGATGCAGTCCTGCCAGTAGACTCCTGCTGGAGGTAGCAACAAGAGCAGATGCAGTCCTGCCAGTAGACTCCTGCTGGAGGTAGCAACAAGAGTAGATGCAGCCCTGCTAGCAGACTCCTGCTGGAGGTAGCAACAAGAGCAGATGCAACCCTGCCAGCAGACCCCTGCTGGAGGTAGCAACAAGAGCAGATGCAGCCATGCCAGTAGACTCCTGCTGGAGGTAGCAACAAGAGCAGATGCAGCCATGCCAGCAGACTCCTGCTGGAGGTAGCAACAAGAGCAGATGCAGGCCTGCCAGTAGACTCCTGCTGGAGGTAGCAACAAGAGCAGATGCAGCCCTGCCAGCAGACTCCTGCTGGAGGTAGCAACAAGAGCAGATGCAGCCCTGCCAGTAGACTCCTGCTGGAGGTAGCAACAAGAGCAGATGCAGCCCTGCCAGTAGACTCCTGCTGGAGGTAGCAACAAGACCAGATGCAGCCCTGCCAGCAGACTCCTGCTGGAGGTAGCAACAAGAGCAGATGCAGTCCTGCCAGTAGACTCCTGCTGGAGGTAGCAACAAGACCAGATGCAGCCCTGCCAGTAGACTCCTGCTGGAGGTAGCAACAAGACCAGATGCAGCCCTGCCAGTAGACTCCTGCTGGAGGTAGCAACAAGAGCAGATGCAGCCCTGCCAGCAGACTCCTGCTGGAGGTAGCAACAAGACCAGATGCAGCCCTGCCAGCAGACTCCTGCTGGAGGTAGCAACAAGACCAGATGCAGTCCTGCCAGTAGACTCCTGCTGGAGGAAGCAACAAGAGCAGATGCAGCCCTGCGAGTAGACTCGTTCTGGAGGTAGCAACAAGAGCAGATGCAGCCATGCGAGTAGACTCCTGCTGGAGGTAGCAACAAGAGCAGATGCAGCCCTGCCAGTAGACTCCTACTGGAGGTAGCAACAAGAGCAGATGCAGCCATGCCAGTAGACTCCTGCTGGAGGTAGCAACAAGATCAGATGCAGTCCTGCCAGCAGACTCCTGCTGGAGGTAGCAACAAGAGCAGATGCAGTCCTGCCAGCAGACTCCTGCTGGAGGTAGCAACAAGATCAGATGCAGCCCTGCCAGTAGACTCCTGCTGGAGGTAGCAACAAGATCAGATGCAGCCATGCCAGCAGACTCCTGCTGGAGGTAGCAACAAGAGCAGAGTATGCCCTGCCAGTAGACTCCTGCTGGAGGTAGCAACAAGAGCAGATGCAGCCCTGCCAGTAGACTCCTGCTGGAGGTAGCAACAAGAGCAGATGCAGTCCTGCCAGTAGACTCCTGCTGGAGGTAGCAACAAGACCAGATGCAGCCATGCCAGCAGACTCCTGCTGGAGGTAGCAACAAGACCAGATGCAGCCCTGCCAGAAGACTCCTGCTGGAGGTAGCAACAAGAGAAGATGCAGCCCTGCCAGTAGACTCCTGCTGGAGGTAGCAACAAGAGCAGATGCAGCCCTGCCAGTAGACTCCTGCTGGAGGTAGCAACAAGATCAGCTGCAGACCTGCCAGTAGACTCCTGCTGGAGGTAGCAACAAGAGCAGATGCAGCCCTGCCAGTAGACTCCTGCTGGAGGTAGCAACAAGAGCAGATGCAGACCTGCCAGTCGACTCCTGCGGGAGGTAGCAACAAGATCAGATGCAGACCTGCCAGTAGACTCCTGCTGGAGGTAGCAACAAGAGCAGATGCAGCCCTGCCAGCAGACTCCTGCTGGAGGTAGCAACAAGAGCAGATGCAGCCATGCCAGCAGACTCCTGCTGGAGGTAGCAACAAGATCAGATGCAGCCCTGCCAGCAGACTCCTGCTGGAGGTAGCAACAAGATCAGATGCAGCCCTGCCAGTAGACTCCTGCTGGAGGTAGCAACAAGAGCGATGCAGCCCTGCCAGTAGACTCCTGCTGGAGGTAGCAACAAGAGCAGATGTAGTCCTGCCAGTAGACTCCTGCTGGAGGTAGCAACAAGAGCGATGCAGCCCTGCCAGTAGACTCCTGCTGGAGGTAGCAACAAGAGCAGATGCAGCCATGCCAGCAGACTCCTGCTGGAGGTAGCAACAAGAGCAGATGCAGCCCTGCCATTAAACTATTGCTGGAGGTGGCAACAAGGGCAGATGTAGCCCTGCCACTAGACTCCTGCTGGAGGTAGCAACAAACAAGAGCGATGCAGCCCTGCCAGTAGACTCCTGCTGGAGGTAGCAACAAGAGCAGATGTAGTCCTGCCAGTAGACTCCTGCTGGAGGTAGCAACAAGAGCGATGCAGCCCTGCCAGTAGACTCCTGCTGGAGGTAGCAACAAGAGCAGATGCAGCCATGCCAGTAGACTCCTGCTGGAGGTAGCAACAAGAGCAGATGCAGCCCTGCCAGTAGACTCCTGCTGGAGGTAGCAACAAGAGCATGATGCAGCCCTGCCAGTAGACTCCTGCTGGAGGTAGCAACAAGAGCAGATGCAGCCCTGCCATTAAACTACTGCTGGAGGTAGCAACAAGAGCAGATGCAGCCCTGCCACTAGACTCCTGCTGGAGGTAGCAACAAGAGCAGATGCAGCCCTGCCACGAGACTACTGCTGGAGGTATCAACAAGAGCAGATGCAGCCCTGCCATTAAACTACTGCTGGAGGTGGCAACAAGAGCAGACGCAGCCCTGCCACTAGACTACTGGTGGAGGTGGTAACAAGAGCAGATGCAGCCCTGCCACTAGACTACTGGTGGAGGTGGCAACAAGAGAAGATGCAGCCCTGACACTAGACTCCTGCTGGAGGTAGCAACAAGAGCAGATGCAGCCCTGCCACTAGACTACTGCTGGAGATAGCAACAAGAGCAGATTCAGACCTCCCACGAGACTACTGCTGGAGGTAGCAACAAGAGCAAATGCAGCCCTGCCATTAAACTATTGCTGGAGGTGGCAACAAGGGCAGATGCAGCCCTGCCACTAGACAACTACTGGAGGTAGCAACAAGAGCAAATGCAGCCCTGACAATAGACTACTGTTGGAGGTGGTAACAAGAGCAGATGCAGCCATGCCACTAGACTCCTACTGGAGGTAGCAACAAGAGCAGATGCAGCTCTGCCACTAGACTACTGCTGGAGGTAGCAACAAGAGCAGATGCAGCCCTGCCATTAAACTACTGCTGGAGGTAGCAACAAGAGCAGATGCAGCCCTGCCACTAGACTACTGCTGGAGGTAGCAACAAGAGCAGATGCAGCCCTGCCACTAAACTACTGCTGGAGGTAGAAAAAAGAGCAGATGCATAAGACACATGTACAACACCTGGGTGACTTTATTGATGAATAAGACACATGTACAACACACGTGTACAACACCTGACTTTATTGATGAATAGGACACATGTACAACACCTGGGTGACTTTATTGATGAATAAGATACATGTACAACACCTGTGACTTTATTGATGAATAAGACACATGTACAACACCTGGGTGACTTTATTGATGAATAAGACACATGTACAACACCTGGGTGACTTTATTGATGAATAAGACACATGTACAACACCTGGGTGACTTTATTGATGAATAAGACACATGTACAACACCTGGGTGACTTTATTGATGAATAAGACACATGTACAACACCTGGGTGGCTTAATATGTGGTAGACTGGTGAGTCTACTCAAATTTAAGGTAAGTAGATAGGCATAGGCCTACGAGGGTCGATAAGGCACAAAGTCGTTAAATTATATATTGGTAGATATACAAGCACCTACGTCGTACAGAAACGTATTTAACATAATATCCGAGGGTACATGAGTAGTCAGGTAAGAGCCTACGAGGATAGATAGGTAGATAAAGGCCTACGAGGGTCGATAGATAAAGGCCTACAAGGCTAGATGAATAATAACTACAAGGGAAGGTAAGTAGATAGATATACCTAAGTATGTGCCTGGCAGACATACTCTACTGTGGGTTATTCAGTGAGTCATATTAACCCACAGGATGGGTTAAGAAACCCAGGAAGCTATATATAACCCAGGCTTCTCCTTAATCTACCATCTACCCCTGTGAAATCTACCTGAAATGGAAAGTGGGTATGATGCAGGCGGGTGGAACACGTGCTTGTGCAATCCACGGAAACCCGCAGCGTCAGCTGACCCAAAATCAGCGTACTTTTCGGTATTGCAAGAGAGAAATGTGTGGCGCATCTTCCCTGAACCGCTACCACCAGCTGACTGTATAACTTTCCCGCGCTTGCTGGTAAATCCCCCCTGGGAGGTTAAGCCCCGCCCCCAATGTGAATGGTGATTGGGTGGCAGCGAGACACACCCTTGGCCCCTGGCCCCTCATTGGTGCAAGATTCCTGGCGCACCGCCCACTTTCCTGTGGTTGGTTTCCCTGCGGACGTCCCCGTTAGTCGATGGGCCAATCAGGTGGGAGGTGAGTCATGGGGTTTGTGTTTATGTGCGTGACGTCATCGTCTTGGCGGGAGAGAGCGCCACAGGCGGGAGTTACACGAACTACACAAAATAAATATTACCTCGGGTGATGCAATCACAGTCTCCACCAATGACCAATCTTCCCCCCATGACCAACCTCCCCCCATGACCAACCTCCCCCCATGACCAACCTCCCCCCATGACCAACCTCCCCCCATGACCAACCTCCCCCCATGACCAACCTCCCCCCCATGACCAACCTCCCCCCATGACCAACCTCCCCCCATGACCAACCTTCCCCCCATGACCAACCTCTCCCCTCTCCCCCCATGACCAACCTCCCCCCATGACCAACCTCCCCCCATGACCAACCTCCCCCCATGACCAACCTCCCCCCATGACCAACCTCCCCCCATGACCAACCTCCCCCCATGAACTCCCCCATGACCAACCTCCCCCCATGACCAACCTCCCCCCATGACCAACCTCCCCCCATGACCAACCTCCCCCATGACCAACCTCCCCCCATGACCAACCTCTCCCCATGACCAACCTCCCCCCATGACCAACCTCCCCCCATGACCAACCTCCCCCCATGACCAACCTCCCCCCATGACCAACCTTCCCCCATGACCAACCTCCCCCCATGACCAACCTCCCCCCATGACCAACCTCCCCCCATGAACTCCCCCCATGACCAACCTCCCCCCATGACCAACCTCCCCCCATGACCAACCTCCCCCCATGACCAACCTCCCCCATGACCAACCTCCCCCCATGACCAACCTCTCCCCATGACCAACCTCCCCCCATGACCAACCTCCCCCAATGACCAACCTCCCCCCATGACCAACCTCCCCCCATGACCAACCTTCCCCCATGACCAACCTTCCCCCATGACCAACCTTCCCCCATGACCAACCTTCCCCCATGACCAACCTTCCCCCATGACCAACCTTCCCCCCATGACCAACCTCCCCCCATGACCAACCTTCCCCCATGACCAACCTTCCCCCCATGACCAACCTTCCCCCCATGACCAACCTCCCCCCATGACCAACCTTCCCCCATGACCAACCTTCCCCCCATGACCAACCTCCCCCCATGACCAACCTCCCCCCATGACCAACCTCCCCCCATGACCAACCTTCCCCCCATGACCAACCTCCCCCCATGACCAACCTTCCCCCATGACCAACCTTCCCCCATGACCAACCTCCCCCCATGACCAACCTTCCCCCCATGACCAACCTCCCCCCATGACCAACCTCCCCCCATGACCAACCTTCCCCCCATGACCAACCTCCCCCCATGACCAACCTTCCCCCATGACAAACCTCCCCCCATGACCAACCTCCCCCCATGACCAACCTCCCCCCATGACCAACCTTCCCCCATGACCAACCTTCCCCCATGACCAACCTTCCCCCCATGACCAACCTCCCCCCATGACCAACCTCGCCCCATGACCAACCTCCCCCCATGACCAACCTCCCCCCATGACCAACCTCTCCCCATGACCAACCTCCCCCATGACCAACCTCGCTCCACGACCAACCTCCCCCCATGACCAACCTCTCCCCATGACCAACCTCCCCCCATGACCAACCTCCCCCCATGACCAACCTCTCCCCATGACCAACCTCCCCCCATGACCAACCTCTCCCCATGTCCAACCTCTCCCCATGTCCAACCTCCCCCATGACCAACCTCCCCCCATGACCGACCTCCCCCATGACCAACCTCCCCCCATGACCAACCTTTCCCCATGACCAACCTCCCCCCATGACCAACCTCCCCCGATGACCAACCTCCCCCCATGACCAACCTCCCCCCATGACCAACCTTCCCCCCATGACCAACCTCCCCCCATGACCAACCTCCCCCCATGACCAACCTCCCCCATGACCAACCTCCCCCCATGACCAACCTCTCCCCATGACCCACCTCCCCCCATGACCAACCTCCCCCAATGACCAACCTCCCCCCATGACCAACCTCCCCCCATGACCAACCTTCCCCCATGACCAACCTTCCCCCATGACCAACCTTCCCCCATGACCAACCTTCCCCCATGACCAACCTTCCCCCATGACCAACCTTCCCCCCATGACCAACCTTCCCCCCATGACCAACCTCCCCCCATGACCAACCTTCCCCCATGACCAACCTTCCCCCCATGACCAACCTTCCCCCCATGACCAACCTCCCCCCATGACCAACCTTCCCCCATGACCAACCTTCCCCCCATGACCAACCTCCCCCCATGACCAACCTCCCCCCATGACCAACCTCCCCCATGACCAACCTTCCCCCCATGACCAACCTCCCCCCATGACCAACCTTCCCCCATGACCAACCTTCCCCCATGACCAACCTCCCCCCATGACCAACCTTCCCCCCATGACCAACCTCCCCCCATGACCAACCTCCCCCCATGACCAACCTTCCCCCCATGACCAACCTCCCCCCATGACCAACCTTCCCCCATGACCAACCTCCCCCCATGACCAACCTCCCCCCATGACCAACCTCCCCCCATGACCAACCTTCCCCCATGACCAACCTTCCCCCATGACCAACCTTCCCCCCATGACCAACCTCCCCCCATGACCAACCTCGCCCCATGACCAACCTCACCCCATGACCAACCTCCCCCCATGACCAACCTCTCCCCATGACCAATCTCCCCCATGACCAACCTCGCTCCACGACCAACCTCCCCCCATGACCAACCTCTCCCCATGACCAACCTCCCCCCATGACCAACCTCCCCCCATGACCAACCTCTCCCCATGACCAACCCCCCCCATGACCAACCTCTCCCCATGTCCAACCTCTCCCCATGTCCAACCTCCCCCATGACCAACCTCCCCCCATGACCGACCTCCCCCATGACCAACCTCCCCCCCTGACCAACCTTTCCCCATGACCAACCTCCCCCCATGACCAACCTCCCCCGATGACCAACCTCCCCCCATGACCAACCTCCCCCCATGACCAACCTCCCCCCATGACCAACCTCTCCCCATGACCAACCTCCCCCCATGACCAACCTCCCCCCATGACCAACCTCCCCCCATGACCAACCTCCCCCATGACCAACCTCTCCCCATGACCAACCTCCCCCCATGACCAACCTCCCCCCATGACCAACCTCCCCCCATGACCAACCTCCCCTCATGACCAACCTCCCCCCATGACCAACCTCCCCCCATGACCAACCTGCCCCCATGACCAACCTCCCCCCATGACCAACCTCCCCCCATGACCAACCTCCCCCATGACCAACCTCCCACATGACCAACCTCCCCCCATGACCAACCTCTACCCATAACCAACCTCTTCCCATGTCCAACCTCCCCCATGACCAACCTCCCCCCATGTCCAACCTCCCCCCATGACCAACCTCTCCCCATGACCAACCTCTCCCCATGTCCAACCTCCCCCCATGACCAACCTCTCCCCATGTCCAACCTCTCCCCACGTCCAACCTCCCCCATGACCAACCTCCCCCCATGACCAACCTCTCCCCATGACCAACCTCTCCCCATGTCCAACCTCCCCCCATGACCAACCTCCCCCCATGACCAACCTCCCCCCATGACCAACGTCTCCCCATGACCAACCTCTCCCCATGTCCAACCTCCCCCATGACCAACCTCTCCCCATGTCCAACCTCTCCCCATGTCCAACCTCCCCCCATGACCAACCTCTCCCCATGACCAACCTCTCCCCATGACCAACCTCCCCCCATGACCAACCTCACCCCATGACCAACCTCTACCCATGACCAACCTCGCCCCATGACCAACCTCCCCCCATGACCAACCTCCCCCCATGACCAACCTCTCCCCATGACCAACCTCCCCCCATGACCAACCTCTCCCCATGACCAACCTCCCCCCATGACCAACCTCTCCCCATGACCAACCTCCCCCCATGACCAACCTCTCCCCATGACCAACCTCTCCCCATGACCAACCTCTCCCCATGACCAACCTCTCCCCATGACCAACCTCCCCCCATGACCAACCTCTCCCCATGACCAACCTCCCCCCATGACCAACCTCCCCCCATGACCAACCTCCCCCCCTGACCAACCTCCCCCATGACCAACCTCCCCCCATGACCAACCTTCCCCCATGACCAACCTCCCCCCATGACCACCCTCCCCCCATGACCAACCTCCCCCCATGACCAACCTCCCCCCATGACCAACCTCCCCCATGACCAACCTCCCCCCATGACCAACCTCCCCCCATGACCAACCTCCCCCATGACCAACCTCCCCCCATGACCAACCTCCCCCCATGACCAACCTCCCCCCATGACCAACCTCCCCCCATGACCAACCGCACCCCCTGACCAACCTCCCCCCATGACCAACCTCTCCCCATGACCAACCTCTCCCCATGACCAACCTCTCCCCATGACCAACCTCCCCCCATGACCAACCTTCTCCCATGACCAACCTCTCCCCATGACCAACCTCTCCCCATGACCAACCTCCCCCCATGACCAACCTCTCCCCATGACCAACCTCTCCCCATGACCAACCTCTCCCCATGACCAACCTCTCCCCATGACCAACCTCCCCCCATGACCAACCTCTCCCCATGACCAACCTCTCCCCATGACCAACCTCTCCCCATGACCAACCTCTCCCCATGACCAACCTCTCCCCCTGACCAACCTCTCCCACTGACCAACCTCCCCCCATGACCAACCTCCCCCCATGACCAACCTCCCCCCATGACCAACCTCCCCCCATGACCAACCTCCCCCCATGACCAACCTCCCCCCATGACCAACAACTCTCTCTCTCTCTAGTGATTGTGTAATTCACGGTAAGAATAACACAGGTGTATCCTAGCACCACCACCTGCGATGGTGGTGCTTCATAACACCACCACCTGCGTTGGTGGTGCTTCCTAGCACTACCATTATGACCAACATTCCCAGAATCACCATCAGCAACACCACTAACAGTATCACCACCTGTATCACCACCACCGCCAGTATCACCACCACCGCCAGTATCACTACCACCACCTGTATCACCACCACCACCTGTATCACCACCACCGCCAGTATCACCACCACCGCCAGTATCACCACCACCACCTGTATCACCACCACCGCCAGTATCACTACCACCACCTGTATCACCACCACCGTCAGTCACACCATCACCACCAGTATCACCACCACCACCTGTATCACCACCACCGCCAGTATCACTACCACCACCTGTATCACCACCACCGCCTGTATCACCACCACCGCCAGTATCACCACCACCGCCAGTATCACCACCACCGCCAGTATCACCACGACCGCCAGTATCACCACCACCACCAGTATCACCACCACCAACACCTGTGTCACCGCTACTACTAGTATCACCACCACCACCACCAGTATCACCACCACCACCAGTATCACCACCACCACCAGTATCACCACCACCGCCAGTATCACCAACACCGCCAGTATCACCACCACCACCAGTATCACCACCACCACCAGTATCACCACCACCGCCAGTATCACCACCACCGCCAGTATCACCACCACCACCTGTATCACCACCACCGTCAGTATCACCACCACCACCAGTATCACCACCACCACCTGTATCACCACCACCGCCAGTATCACCACCACCGCCAGTATCACCACCACCGCCAGTATCACCACCACCGCCAGTATCACCACCACCGCCAGTATCACCACCACCGCCAGTATCACTACCACCACCAGTATCACCACCACCACCACCATCATCACCACCACCAGTATCATCACCACCACCACCACCACCACCAGAATCACCACCATCACCATTATCACCACCACAACCAGTGTCACTACCACCACCGGCATCATCACCACCACCACCACCAGAATCACCACCATCACCAGTATCACCACCACCAACACCTGTGTCGCCACTACGACTTGTATCACCACCACCGCCAGTATCACCACCACCACCAGTATCACTACCACCACCTGTATCACCACCACCGTCAGTATCACCACCACCACCTGTATCACCACCACCGCCAGTATCGCCACCACCACTAGTATCACTACCACCACCTGTATCACCACCACCGCCTGTATCACTACCACCACCTGTATCACCAACACCACCAGTATCACCACCACCACCAGTAACACCACCACCAACACCTGTGTCACCACTACGACTAGTATCACCACCACCACCAGTATCACCACCACCACCTGTATCACCACCACCGCCAGTATCGCCACCACCACTAGTATCACTACCACCACCTGTATCACCACCACCGCCAGTATCGCCACCACCACCAGTATCACTACCACCACCTGTATCACCACCACCGCCAGTATCACCACCACCGCCAGTATCGCCACCACCACTAGTATCACTACCACCACCTGTATCACCACCACCGCCAGTATCACCACCACCACCAGTATCACTGCCACCACCTGTATCACCACCACCGCCAGCATCACCACCACCACCAGTATCATCACCGCCACCACCACCAGAATCACCACCATCACCAGTATCACCACCACCACCACCAGTATCACCACCACCACCAGTATCACCACCACCACCACCACCACCACCAGAATCACCACCATCACCAGTATCACCACCACCAAGAGCATCACCACCACCACCAGTATCACCTACACAACCAGTATCACCACCACCACCAGTATCACCACCTCCACCAGCACCACCACCACCAGCAGCAGTATCACCACCAGTACCACCACCACCACCACCAGTATCACCACCACCAACAGTATCACCACCACCACCAGTATCACCACCACCAGTATCACCACCACCAGTATCACCATCAGTATGACCACCAGTACTACCACCAGTACCACCACCACCACCACCAGTATCACCACCACCAACAGTATCACCACCACCATCAGTATCACCACCACCATTATCATCACCAACACCATCAATATCACCACCACCATCAGTATCACCACCAGTATCACCACCACCACCACCAGTATCACCACCGTCACCACCAGTATCAACATCACCATTATCACCACCACCAGTATCACCACCACCACCACCAGTATCACGACCACCATCACCAGTATGAGCACCACCACCAGTATCATTACCACCACCACCAGTATCACCACCACCACCAGTATCACCTACACAACCAGTATCACCACCACCACCAGTATCACCACCACCACCAGTATCACCCCACCACCACTATCACCACCACCAGTATCAACGCCACCACTAGTATCACCACCACAACCAGTATGACCACCACCACTACTATCACCCTACCACCACTATCACCACCACCAGTATCAACGCCACCAGTATCACCACCATCACCACTATCATCACCAACAATATCACCCACACCACCAGTATCACCACCACCAGTGTCAACACCAAGACCATTATCACCACCACCACCAGTATCACCACCACCAGAATCAACATCACCAGTATCACCCCACCACCACTATCACCACCACTAGTATCACCACCACCAGTGTCAACACCAAGACCATTATCACCACCACCACCAGTATCACCACCACCACTAGTATCACCACCACCAGAATCAACATCACCAGTATCACCCCACCACCACTATCACCACCACTAGTATCACCACCACAACCAGTATGACCACCACCACTACTATCACCCCACCACCACTATCACCACCACCAGTATCAACGCCACCAGTATCACCACCATCACCACTATCATCACCAACAATATCACCCACACCACCAGTACCACCACCACCAGTATCACCACCACCACCACCAGTATCACCACCAGTACCAGCATCACCACCACTAACAGTATCACTACCACCACCAATATCATCGCCAACACAATGAGTATCACCACCACCACCACAAGAATCAACACCACCATTAGTATCACCACCAGGAGCATCACCTCCACCACCACCAGTATCACCACCTCCAGTGTCACCACCACCACCACCAGTATCACCACCTCCAGTGTCACCACCACCACCACCAGTATCACCACCTCCAGTGTCACCACCACCGCCACCAGTATCACCACCAACAGTATCAGCACCACCACAAGTATCACCGCCACCACAAATCTCACAACCACAACCACCACCATTAACACCACCACTAGAATCACCACCACAAGTATCACCACCAGTATCACTACCAGCAATATCGCCACCACCAGCATCACCATCACCAGGACCTCCACCACCACCAGTATCTCCACCTTTACCAGTATCACCACCACAACCATTATCACCACCACCACCAGCATCACCATCACCAGTATCTCCACTACCACCAGTATTACTACAACCAGTATCACCACCACCTCTATCACCACCACCACCAGTGTCACCACCACCAATATCACCACCACCAATATCAACACCACCAGCATCACCACCACCACCAGTATCGCCACCACCACCACCACGAGTATCACCATCACCACTACCAGTGTCTCCACCACCACCAGTATCTCCACCACCACCATTATCATCACCACAACCAGTATCACCACCACAACCAGTATCACCACCACCACCAGTATCACCACCACCACCAGTATCTCCACCACCACCAGTATCTACACCACCACCATTATCATCACCACAACCAGTATCACCACCACCACCAGTATCACCACCAGCACCAGTATCACCACCACCACTGGTATCAGCACCACAACCAGTATCACCACCACAACCAGTATCACCACCACCACCAGTATCACCACCACCACCAGTATCACCACCACCACTGGTATCAGCACCACAACCAGGATCACCACCACTTCCAGTATCTTCAACACCACTAGTATCACCACCACCAGTAACATCACCTCCACCAGTATCACCACCACCAGCAGCATCACCACCATCATCAATATCACCACCAACAGTATCACCACCACCACCAGTATCTCCACCACCACCAGTATCTACACCACCACCATTATCATCACCACAACCAGTATCACCACCACCACCAGTATCACCACCACCACCAGTATCACCACCACCACTGGTATCAGCACCACAACCAGTATCACCACCACAACCAGTATCACCACCACCACCAGTATCACCACCACCACCAGTATCACCACCACCACCAGTATCACCACCACCACTGGTATCAGCACCACAACCAGGATCACCACCACTTCCAGTATCTTCAACACCACTAGTATCACCACCACCAGTAACATCACCTCCACCAGTATCAACACCACCAGTATCATCACCACCACCACTATCACCAGTGTCATCACCATCACCAACATCACCACCACCAGTACCAACACCACCAGCATCACCACCACAACCACTATTATCACCACCACCACCAGTATCATCGCCATCACTAGTATCACCACCAGTATCACCACCATCACCCGTATCATCATCACCACTAGAATCACCCCCACAAGCAGTATCACTACCACCACTAGTATCACCACAACCACCAGTATCACCACCACCACCACTATCACCATAACCACCAATAACACCCCCACCAGTATCACTAACTCTAGTATCACCACCACCTTCAGTATTACTATAGCCACCAGAATCACCACTATCACCAGTATCACCCCTCCAATATCACAACCATTTCTACCAGAATCACCACCACCACCAGTATCAACACCACCAGTATCAACACCACCAGTATCATCACCACCACCACTATCACCAGTGTCATCACCATCACCAACATCACCACCACCAGTACCAACACCACCAGCATCACCACCACCACCACTATTATCACCACCACCACCAAGATCACCATAACCACCATTATCACCACCACAACCAGAATCACCACCTCCACCAGTATCACCATAACCACCATTATCACCACCACAACCAGAATCACCACCACCACCAGTATCACCATAACCACCATTACCACCAACAGTATCACCATAACCACTATTATCACCACCACAACCAGAATCACCACCACCACCAGTATTACCATAACCACCAGTATCACCATAACCACTATTATCACCACCACAACCAGAATCACCACCACCACCAGTATCACCATAACCACCATTACCACCAACAGTATCACCATAACCACTATTATCACCACCACAACCAGAATCACCACCACCACCAATATCACCATAACCACCATTATCACCACCACCACCAGTATCACCATAACCACCATTATCCCCACCACAACCAGAATCACCACCACCACCAGTATCACCATAAACAACATTATCACCACCACAACCAGAATCACCACCACCACCAGTATCACCATAACCACAATTACCACCAACAGTATCACCATAACCACTATTATCACCACCACAACCAGAATCACCACCACCACCAGTATCACCATAACCACCATTACCACCAACAGTATCACCATAACCACTATTGTCACCACCACAACCAGAATCACCACCACCACCAGTATCACCATAACCACCATTATCACCACCACCAGTATCACCATAACCACTATTATCACCACCACAACCAGAATCACCACCACCACCAGTATCACCATAACCACCATTATCACCACCACCACCAGAATCACCACCACCACCAGTATCACCATAACCACCATTATCACCACCACCACCACCAGGCTGAAGAACGGCCGTCACACCCCTCCCACACGACTTATGTCGCACCAACACTGCAACATAAATATCCCGGAATCGTCTACTAGACACAGTAGCAAGATCAAGGACTGGACGTAAGGACACACCAACTGGTCTGTAAACTTTATCCTCCATAACTAAACTGTAAACGGTATTACTCATTCACATAACTGTAGGAGAAAAATAATTAGACATATGTTAGACCAGTGGCAGCCAAAAGCCATAGTGGTGCAACTGGTCTTAAAGACGGGACAAAGCGACCGCAATCACATTATATTTGACCTTTATAGGGAGGTTTTTAATGGAGAAAGGATGTATTCTAAGGGCCTACCTCAGTATTCTGGCATTCTTACCCTTCACGGTATTAATGACTGACAAAGGTTCGTGACTGAAGGATACTGTAATTAGTTGAGGTGACGTTCCCAAGGTAATTTGAGTTGTATAAATATTTTGTTGAGGCTTTAAGGTAGAGGAATATTAACATGTACAAATATATAGCTGCTCAAACAACAAGTTGGAAGCAACTCCATAAAGTGAACAAGGTGACAACAACCACCACTATCACCACTACTACCACCACCACCCCTACCATCACCACTATTACCACCACCACCCCTACCATCACCACCACTACTATCACCACCACTACCACCACTACCACCACTACCACCACTACCACCACCACCACTACCACCATCACCACTACCATCACCACCACTACCACCATCACCACTACCATCACCACCACTACCACCACCACCCCTACCACCACCACCACTACCACCACCACCACTACCATCACCACCACTACTATCACCACCACCACCACCACTACCACCATCACCACTATATAGCTGCTCAAACAACAAGTTGGAAGTAACTCCATAAAGTGAACAAGGTGACAACAACCACCACTATCACCACTACTACCACCACCACCCCTACCATCACCACTACTACCATCACCACCACTACCACCACCACCACTACCATCACCACCACCACCACCACTACCACCATCACCACTACTACCACCACCACCCCTACCATCACCACCACTATCACCATCACCACCATCACCACTACCACCACTACCACCACCACCACTACCACCATCACCACCACCACCACTACCATCACCACCACTACTATCACCACCACCACCACCACTACCACCACTACTACCACCACCACTATCACCACCATCACTACCACCACTACCACCACCACTACCACCACCACCACTACCATCACCACCACTACTATCACCACCACTACCATCACCAACACTACCACCATCACCACCATCACCACTACTACCACCACCACCACTACCATCACCACCATCACCACTACCACCACTACTACCACCACTACTACCACCACCACTATCACCACCATCACTACCACCACTACCAT
>NW_027195246.1:27500-30000 GCF_038502225.1 Cherax quadricarinatus
TTGTACGTGTACTGAGGCGCTCCACACCTGCTGATAGGTGTGCTGACGCCTTCCTGCCTCTTCTCTAAATATTAACACCTGCTTAGGCATGTTCCTCCAGGTCTCTCATGTGTTGATACCTGTTTCGTGACGTCCTTCACGTGTTAACACCTGTCGTATGATGTGACAGCTGTTCTGTGCGTCCCTCACCTCTTAACACGTGTTATGTGACATAACATCTGTTATCTGACGCTCCTCACCTCTAAATACCTGTTTCATGACGTCCTTAACCTATTAACATCTGTTCTCTTTCGTCCTTCACCTCTCTTAACACCTGTTCTGTGGCTTTTCCACACCTCAACACCTGTTCTGTAGCGTCCCTCACTTCTTAACACCTATTCCATGACGTGACTAACATCTTGACATCTGCGGCTTGCCCCACCTGTTGACACTTGTGTTTTCAGTGTTTGACAGGACATCCGGTCGACCTGAAAGTTGGGGGATACACACACACACACACACACACACACACACACACACACACACACACACACACACACACACACACGTCACATCCGGCTCTGCACCCACTCATTAGGGAAAAACACATGTAGATTTACCGATCTCAGATTTACCCTTTCGAAAATGAAGACAACATATGTACCTGAAAGAAAGAGCACTGCAGCGGGCCTGCTGGCCCAAGCCAGGCAAGTCCAACTCACACACACACACTCACACCTACTCATGTTACACAAGGTTTTAGCTTCAATCACGTTACTCTGGAGATTGTTCCACTCATTTACAATTTTATTACCAAACCAGTGCTTCCCTCTAGCCTTTCTAAATCAGATTTTTTTTCCAACTTGAAGCCATTACTGCGAGTCCTGTCTGGGTTAGATTCTATTTGTTTAGTTAGGGGAGATGTAATAGGCTCTCCTTCCTCCTAGTTTATCTCATCCTCCTCCTCGTCTTATTCAATCGAGGAGCATAAGGATAGTAGAGCACTACATTAAGCCTACTGGCATGTCCCCCCCTCCTCTCTCTCGCACACTCATCCCACACCCACTTACGTACCTGACATCCCTCTCTACGTCATCCTCCCCCCCTCCTCCTCCTCGTCCCCCTCCTCCTCCTCTTCCTCATCCCCCTCCCCCTCCGCCTTCTCCCTCGCCATCATAATCACTCTGACACGGCCCCCACCTCCTTGTCACAAGAGTCCTCTGAGTCACACAGTCGCGTCAACAATGAACTCATTGTAACACTTGTGTGAAAGCGCACGCCGTATAAGGCGTGCGAGTTACATATGCTTGTGACAGGCGAGGAAGTAGGAAAAGAATGTTACAGAACACACATTTGTGTTCTTCCCCTGTTCCTCCCTTCGGAGAAAAAATACTAATTAAAAGTCAAGTATAAATAGAACCGCCTCTCAGTTCTGACATCAGATTCTTACTGCGAATCACCTCATTTTTAATCGCTCTGCATCGCGCTGATCCCACTAAATATACAATCATATATACCATAACTATTATAATGTATTCTCCAGGCGAAGTTATAGCGTAATTATAGAGTCCGGGAGCGATTATGAACGAAACAATAAGCGAATATGTTAGTGGGTTAATGAAATCGTAAGAAAGTGAACAGAAAACGGGGTATTTTTTATGGGGTGACTATGAAGGTGCGGCGGGACTATGGTAAGTTGTCGCACCCTAAGCCAGGCAGCCAGGCATGTCACCCTCTCTCTCTCTCTCTCTCTCTCTCTCTCTCTCTCTCTGTGTGAAGGGTCTCTTACTGGGAGTGGCTCGGTATGTACACTCCTTCATCACTCATGACTTTTACTCTCTCTCTCTCTCTCTCCCTCTCTCTCTCTCTCTCTCTCTCTCTCTCTCTCTCTCTCTCTCTCTCTCTCTCTCTCTCTCTCTCTCTCTCTCTCTCTCTCTCTCTCTCTCTCTCTATCTCTCTCTCTCTCTCTCTCTCCTCTCTCTCTCACCTCTTCCTCTCTCACCTCTTCCTCTCTCACCTCTTCCTCTCTCACCTCTTCCTCTCTCACCTCTTCCTCTCTCACCTCTTTCTCTCTCACCTCTTTCTCTCTCACCTCTTTCTCTCTCACCTCTTCCTCTCTCACCTCTTCCTCTCTCACCTTTTCCTCTCTCACCTTTTCCTCTCTCACCTTTTCCTCTCTCACCTTTTCCTCTCTCACCTCTTCCTCTTTCATCTCTTGCACTCATCCCTATCTTTCCCATCCTTTCTCATTCCAATCCTTCTCATCCTCCCTCATCGCGATCATTCCTATCCTCTAGCACACAAAATTTTTTCCTAAATACTGTTTAAGATTTTAAAACAACAAAAATCCTACAAATCCACGAACAAAAAACACAATACGTACTACGTAGTGTATATGTTGGTTCAGCTGGACTCTGAGCACTGGCCTTCGAGATAAGAGATATCTCCCGTTTCCTGGAAATAGGCTTTATCTCGTTATCGCTGGGAGATAACTCTCATTGAAGGGTTGGTGTGGATTGGA
>NW_027195246.1:32500-42500 GCF_038502225.1 Cherax quadricarinatus
CCTACCTCCTACCCTTAGCCCATCCCTGCTACCAACCACAGGTGAGTCTAGTAGCCTCTTGTAGCCTTGTCTTGTAGGGTAGCCTAGCCTTCTAGACTTGATTGCTGTAGTTGCAGTCTAGCCTTCTAGACTTGTGTTAGGCCTAGGGCAGCCTAGCCTCCAGCTTGTTGTTGCCTAGGGCAGTTCCCCAGCCTCTAGACTTGTGTAGTTAGTATGCAGCTCAGCCTTCAGCCTTGTGTTGCAGTAGCCAGCCAGCCTCTAGCCTTAGTGTTGTAGGGAGCTAGCCTTCAGACTTGGTCTAGATCTGTTGTATCAGTCCAGCCTTCTAGACTTGTGTTGTAGGGAGCCTAGCCATCTAGACTTGTGTTGTAGGGCAGCCCAGCCTCTAGACTTGTGTTGCATTGAGCCCTGCCTCTGCCTTCTGTGTTGTCCAGCCTTGTAGGGTTACCAGCCTTCTTCTAGACTTGTGTTGTAGGGTAGCCTAGCCTTCTAGACTTGTGTTGTAGGGTAGCCTAGCTTTCTAGGCTTTTGTTATAGGGTAGCCTAGCCTTCTAGACGTGTGTTGTAGTGTAGTCTAGCCTTCTAGCGTTGTGTTGTAGTGTAGCCTAGCCTTCTAGCGTTGCATTGCAGTGTAGCCTAGCCTTCCAGGCCTGTGTTGTAGGGTAGCCTAGCGTTCTAGCATTGTGTTGTAGTGTAGCCTAGCCTTCTAGCATTGTGTTGTAGTGTACCTTAGCCTTCTAGGCTTGTGTTGTAGGGTAGCCTGGCCTTCTAGGCTTGTGTTGTAGTGTAACCTAGCCTTCTAGCCTTGTGTTGTAATGTAGCCTAGCCTTCTAGCGTTGTGTTGTAGTGTAGCCTAGCCTTCTAGACTTGTGTTGTAAGGTAGCCTAGCCTTCTAGGCTTGTGTTTCAGGGTAGCCTAGCCTTCTAGACTTGTGTTGTAGGGTAGCCTAGCCTTCTAGACTTGTGTTGTATTGTAGCCTAGCCTTCTAGACTTGTGTTGTATTGTAGCCTAGCCTTCTAGCCTTGTGTTGTAGGGTAGCCTA
This sequence comes from Cherax quadricarinatus, assembly GCF_038502225.1. NCBI lineage: Eukaryota > Metazoa > Arthropoda > Malacostraca > Decapoda > Parastacidae > Cherax > Cherax quadricarinatus. The sequence goes on from NW_027195246.1 coordinate 33,543, forward strand.
GCCTTCTAGACTTGTGTTGTAGGGTAGCCTAGCCTTCTAGGCTTATGTTGTAGGGTAGCCTAGCCTTCTAGGCTTGTGTTGTAGGGTAGCCTAGCCTTCTAGACTTGTGTTGTAGGGTAGCCTAGCCTTCTAGACTTGTGTTGTAGGGTAGCCTAGCCTTCTAGACTTGTGTTGTAGGGTAGCCTAGCCTTCTAGACTTGTGTTGTAGGGTAGCCTAGCCTTCTAGCCTAGTGTTATAGTGTAGCCTAGCCTTCTAGCCTAGTGTTGTAGGGTAGCCTAGCTCTCTAGCCTTGTGTTGTAAGGTTGTAGGCCTGGTCGTGGTTCAGGTCACGGGGGCGTTGACCCCCGGAATACCCTGCAGATAGCCTTGACTTATAGATTTGTCTATTCTTCTTTTTTATCTCCTCCATTTTCAGGCCTATCGACTACTAATACTTCCACTGCTACTATTACTACTACTACTACTACTACTACTACTACTACTGCTACTACTACTACTACTACTACTACTACTACTACTACTACTACTACTACTACTACTACTACTACTACTGCTGCTGCTGCTGCTACTGTTGTTACTACTGTTACTAGTACTACTATTACTACTACTGCTGCTACTATTACTGCTTCTACTGCTACTACTGTTGCTACTACTACTGTTGCTACTACTACTGTTGCTACTACTACTACTACCACTATTACTACTACTACTGTTATTATTGTTACTACTACTACTGTTGTTACTACTACTGCTACTACTGTTATTATTATTACTACTACTACTACTGTTATTACTACTACTACTACTGTTGCTACTACTACTACTACCACTATTACTACTACTACTACTACTGTTATTATTGTTACTATCACTACTGTTATTATTACTACTACTACTACTCTTATTACTGTTACTACTACTACTACTACTGCTGCTGCTACTACTACTACTACTACTAGTACCACTTCTACTGTTACTACTACCACCAATACAACAAATAATGGTAATGATTGTTGCAGGTGGTGAGTTATGCAGTCTGACCAGACGAGAGTTGCAACGGAAGGTTGGCAACAAGACTGGTCGTGTCCTGGCCCAGCACTTGGACATATTGCTAGGTAACTTCGGCAGGGGACTTCCCAAGGACGAGTTCCAGGACCCCACGGACCTCACGGACCCCCAGGAAGATGTCATAGAAGGGAACCCCTATGAGATATTAGGGCCACTGTGTACCAGGTTAGCAGTTCAGGGGTCTGGACAGGTCCAGCTATGGCAGTTCCTGCTGGAACTGCTCTCTGACCCTAGCAACTCAGGCGTCATCACCTGGGAAGGAACTTCAGGGGAATTCAAGATCCTGGACCCGGACGAGGTGGCCAGACGATGGGGAGATCGCAAATCGAAACCAAACATGAATTACGATAAGCTCTCCCGCGCCTTACGATACTACTACGATCGTAACTTGATGACAAAGGTACATGGGAAGCGGTATGCGTACCGCTTCGACTTCCGGGCGCTGGAGCAGTTACAGCAGGTGCAGCAGAGTGATGGCCAGGCCAGGCCAGTGCCAGATATAGCTTTTCTCAGTGCCGCTTTGAGTGGCACTTCTGTTTCCTCGCCTCAAGACTACTGGCAGCCTACCACAGGGCCTATGTAGGCTAGGCCTAGTCTGTGTCATTTCAGTGCCTTGTATAATGCTTAGGTCTATGAACATTAAGTACCTCGAATACTGCCACTAGTGCCTATGCCTATTGATGACAATAGTACCTATGCCTATAAGACTGGCACTAGTGCCTAAGCCTATAAGACTGGCACTAGTGCCTAAGCCTATAAGACTGGCTATAGTGCCTAGGCCTGTGAGACTGCACCAGTGCCTAGGCCTATGAGACTGTACTAACGCCTAGGCCTATAAGACTGGCACTAGTGCCTAGCCTATGAGACTGGCACTAGTGCCTAGGCCTAAAGCTGTAAGAGGAAGTGATCTCAGGTGACTGGGGTGTTGGTACCCCTCATGTATTATACCCACTGGGAAGAAATACCAGGTAACAGGTACTAGGTACCAGGTACAGCAAGTACCACAAGTATCAGGTACCAGGAACCACAAGTACCAGGTACAGCAAGTACAAGGTACCAGGTACCTGAGGCTGGTCTTAGCACTCCTGTGATACCGTCAAACTACCAAAAGATACCTAAGCCTTAACTGTGACCCCCAGGTACCCTTCCTGGTGCAACAGGTACCCTCCCTGATACCCCAGGTACCCTTCCTGGTGCAACAGGTACCCTCCCTGATACCCCAAATACCCTTCCTGGTACAACAGGTACCCTCCCTAATACCCCAGCTACATTCTTTGCACCGCATGTACCTTCCCTGGTACTCCAGGTATCCTCCGTGGCACTCCAGGCACCCTCCCTTGTACCACAGGAGACCCTAGGTATCCTCCATGTGTTGGTACCAGGGAGAGTGCCTGAGGTACCAAGGAGGGTACCTGGGGTACCAGGAAGGGTACTTCTAATAGGGTGTTTTGGGTACCCTAGGTACCCCAAACACCCTATTATAAGTGCCCCATCCTGGGGTACACCCCCCCGAAATAAATGGATTAATCAGGTCTAAGGCTCAGGTACCCCCACTTCCCCCTCCCTCCCCGCACCCCCCCACTCCCCCTCCCTCCCTTTAACAAGTGTATTACCCACTGTGATCTTCCCAGGGTCTCGGGTGGGGGGCAGGGGGGCCTCCTCCCCCTCTCCCCACCCCCCATTTTGTACAAACTCCTCGTATGTATATAAATCTGTGATACTACGTAATTATTTTTTTTTAATTATTATTATGCCTAAGATTTATATGAGTAAGATTTATATATATATATATATTTAAAAACTTTTTTATATTGTCAGCGAATTTATACAATAAAATTTTTGAAAATAAATAATTTATTGGTTTTAATAACAAATATATATATATATATATATATATATATATATATATATATATATATATATATATATATATATATATATATATCTGCAGTCGGATCCCTAGTTGCCCTTATGGGTCTTGTGCCCTGGTGCTTAAGGTGCCCTAGATGCCCTAGGTAACTCCATATGCTTAGGGTTCCTGGGTCTATGTGGGTAATATGGTTAGTTCATGCTGGTGTTGGTACCTGTTCCTACTTCCTCCCTGGGATTCATTAAGTATTAATCAGTGGGAATACCCATGGAGAGTACCTAACCACCTGCTTGTTGATGATGCTATCTAGATGCTCTTTATCTGGAACTCAGATCTACATAGTTGGGGCAGCTCCCTTATTGCTGGGAATCCCTGCTGCGTTTGATGTTGCAAGCCTCTCCACTCTGCAATTTTACTCAGTTCGGTGTGTTGCAATCACCACTGTGTTGCAAGGCGAAAGTGCATCACCTGTGTGAATGGCTTAGGCGGGTCAAAACATGTCAGGGGAAGGAATTAGAGGCCAGCCAAGAGGAAATCCCCAGTGTGAGGAATTCTCAGAGCTATGAGGTCGCCTTTCTCCCTGTTAGATCATCCTAGAGTCGGGTAGGTTATCCCATAGTCTGTTAGATTATCCCAGAGTCTGTTAGATTATCCCATAGTTTGTTAGATTATCCCAGAGACTGTTAGATTATCCCATAGTCTGTTAGATTATACCAGAGACTGTTAGATTATCCCATAGTCTGTTAGATTATCCAGGAGACTGTTAGATTATCCCGTAGTCTGTTAGATTATCCCAGAGTCTGTTAGATTATCAAAGAGACTGTTAGATTATCCCACAGTCTGTTAAATTATCCCAGAGACTGTCAGATTATCCCAGAGACTGTTAGATTATCCCAGAGACTGTTAGACTATCCCAGAGAGTGTTAGTTGATCCCAGAGTCTGTTAGATTATCCCAGAGTTTGTTAGATTATCCCAGAGTCTGTTAGATTATCCAAGAGATGGCTAGATTATCCCAGAGTCTGTTAGATTATCCCAGAGACTGTTAGATTATTCCAGAGTCTGTTAGATTATCCCAGAGACTGTTAGATTATCCCAGAGTCTGTTAAATTATGCCAGAGACTGGTAGATTATCCAAGAGACTGTTAGATTATCCCACAGACTGTTAGTTGATCCCAGAGTCTGTTAGATTATCCCAGAGTCTGTTAGATTATCCCAGAGTCTGTTAAATTATCCTAGAGTCTGGTAGGTTATCCCATAGTCTGTTAGATTATCCCAGAGACTGTTAGATTATTCCAGAGTCTGTTAGATTATCCCAGAGACTGTTAGATTATCCCAGAGTCTGTGAAATTATCGCAGAGACGGTTAGATTATCCCAGAGACTGTTAGATTATCCCACAGACTGTTAGTTGATCCCAGAGTCTGTTAGATTATCCCAGAGGCTGTTAGATTATCCCAGAGTCTGTTAGATTATCCCAGCGTCTGTTAGATTATCCCAGAGTGCGTTAGATTATCCCAGAGACTGATAGATTATCACAGAGACTGTTAGATTATCCCAGAGTCTGTTAGATTATCCCAGATACTGTTAGATTATCTCTGAGACTTAGATTATCCCAGAGTCTGTTAGATTATCCCAGAGTCTGTTAGATTATCCCAGAGATTGTTAGATTATCCCAGAGTTTGTTAGATTATTCCAGAGTCTGTTAGATTATCCCAGAGATTGTTAGATTATTCCAGAGTCTGTTAGGTTATCCCAGAGTCTGTTAGATTATCCCAGAGATTGTTAGATTATCCCAGAGTCCGTTAGATTATCCCAGAGTCTGTTAGATTATCCCAGAGTCTGTTAGATTATCTCAGATACTGTTAGATTATCCCAGAGACTTAGATTATCCCAGAGATTGTTAGATTATCCCAGAGACTGTTAGATTATCCCAGAGTCTGTTAGATTATCCCAGAGTCTGTTAGATTATCCAAGAGTCTGTTAGATTATCCCAGAGTCTGTTAGATTATCCCAGAGTCTGTTAGATTATCCAAGAGTCTGTTAGATTATCCCGGAGTCTGTTAGATTATCCCAGAGTCTGTTAGATTATCCCAGAGTCTGTTAGATTATCCCAGAGTCTGTTAGATTATCCTAGAGTCTGTTAGATTATCCCAGAGTCTGTTAGATTATCCCAGAGTCTGTTAGATTATCACTGAGTCTATTAGATTATCCCAGAGTCTGTTAGATTATCTCAGAGTCTGTTAGATTATCCCAGAGTCTGCTAGATTATATCAGAGACTGTTAGATTATCCTAGAGTCTGTTAGATTATCCCAGAGTCTGTTAGATTATCCCAGAGTCTGTTAGATTATCCCAGAGTCTGTTAGATTATCCCAGAGTCTGTTAGATTATCCTAGAGTCTGTTAGATTATCCCAGAGTCTGTTAGATTATCCCAGAATCTGTTAGATTAACCCAGAGTCTGTTAGATTATCCAAGAGTCTGTTAGATTATCCAAGAGTCTGTTAGATTATCCCAGAGTCTGTTAGATTATCCCAGAGTCTGTTAGATTATCCCAGAGTCTGTTAGATTATCCCAGAATCTGTTAGATTATCCCAGAGTCTGTTAGATTATCCCAGAGTCTGTTAGATTATCCTAGAGTCTGTTCTATTATCCCAGAGTCTGTTAGATTATCCCAGAGTCTGTTAGATTATCCCAAAGCCTGTTAGATTATCCTTGAGTCTGTTAGATTATCCCAGAGTCTGTTAGATTATCCCAGAGTCTGTTAGATTATCCCAGAGTCTGTTAGATTATCCTAGAGTCTGTTAGATTATCCCAGAGTCTGTTAGATTATCCCAGAGTCTGTTAGATTATCCAAGAGTCTGTTAGATTATCTTTGAGTCTGTTAGATTATCCTTGAGCCTGTTAGATTATCCAAGAGTCTGTTAGATTATCCCAGAGTCTGTTAGATTAACCCAGAGTCTGTTAGATTATCCCAGAGTCTGTTAGATTATCCCAGAGTCTGTTAGATTATCCCAGAGTCTGTTAGATTATCCCAGAGTCTGTTAGATTATCCCAGAGTCTGTTAGATTATCCCAGAGTCTGTTAGATTATCCTAGAGTCTGTTAGATTATCCCAGAGTCTGTTAGATTATCCCAGAATCTGTTAGATTAACCCAGAGTCTGTTAGATTATCCAAGAGTCTGTTAGATTATCCAAGAGTCTGTTAGATTATCCCAGAGTCTGTTAGATTATCCCAGAGTCTGTTAGATTATCCCAGAGTCTGTTAGATTATCCCAGAATCTGTTAGATTATCCCAGAGTCTGTTAGATTATCCCAGAGTCTGTTAGATTATCCTAGAGTCTGTTCTATTATCCCAGAGTCTGTTAGATTATCCCAGAGTCTGTTAGATTATCCCAAAGCCTGTTAGATTATCCTTGAGTCTGTTAGATTATCCCAGAGTCTGTTAGATTATCCCAGAGTCTGTTAGATTATCCCAGAGTCTGTTAGATTATCCTAGAGTCTGTTAGATTATCCCAGAGTCTGTTAGATTATCCCAGAGTCTGTTAGATTATCCAAGAGTCTGTTAGATTATCTTTGAGTCTGTTAGATTATCCTTGAGTCTGTTAGATTATCCAAGAGTCTGTTAGATTATCCCAGAGTCTGTTAGATTAACCCAGAGTCTGTTAGATTATCCCAGAGTCTGTTAGATTATCCCAGAGTCTGTTAGATTATCCCAGAGTCTGTTAGATTATCCTTGAGTCTGTTAGATTATCCTTGAGTCTGTTAGATTATCCCAGAGTCTGTTAGATTATCCCAGAGTCTGTTAGATTAACCCAGAGTCTGTTAGATTATCCCAGAGTCTGTTAGATTATCCCAGAGTCTGTTAGATTATCCCAGAGTCTGTTAGATTATCCCAGAGTCTGTTAGATTATCCTAGAGTCTGTTAGATTATCCCAGAGACTGTTAGATTATCCCAGAGTCTGTTAGATTATGCTAGAGTCTGTTAGATTATCCCAGAGACTGTTAGATTATCCCAGAGTCTGTTAGATTATCCCAGAGACTGTTAGATTATCCCAGAGACTGTTAGATTATCCCAGAGTCTGTTAGATTATCCCAGAGTATGTTAGATTATCCCAGAGTCTGTTAGATTATCCCAGAGTATGTTAGATTATCCCAGAGTCTGTTAGATTATCCCAGAGATTGTTAGATTATCCCAGAGTCTGTTAGATTATCCCAGAGTATGTTAGATTATCCCAGAGTCTGTTAGATTATCCCAGAGTATGTTAGATTATCCCAGAGTCTGTTAGATTATCCCAGAGACTGTTAGATTATCCCAGAGTATGTTAGATTATCCCAGAGACTGTTAGATTATCCCAGAGTATGTTAGATTATCCCAGAGTCTGTTAGATTATCCCAGAGTATGTTAGATTATCCCAGAGTCTGTTAGATTATCCCAGAGTATGTTAGATTATCCCAGAGTCTGTTAGATTATCCCAGAGACTGTTAGATTATCCCAGAGTATGTTAGATTATCCCAGAGACTGTTAGATTATCCCAGAGTATGTTAGATTATCCCAGAGTCTGTTAGATTATCCCAGAGTATGTTAGATTATCCCAGAGTCTGTTAGATTATCCCAGAGTATGTTAGATTATCCCAGAGTCTGTTAGATTATCCCAGAGATTGTTAGATAATTGTTATTATTATTAGTAGTAGATGTTGGTGTTGATAGACTAATACCCTAACTAATTATCCATCCAAATAAACAATTAAATAACCAACCAAATAACTAACTATCCAACTAAGCAACAAATTAACAAACCAAATAACTAATTAACCAAATAACCAACTAACAACCTAACTAACCAACTCAGTGAGTGGCCAAGCCTTCCATTGTGGCAGGAATGTCACTCCTCCTTACTGAACCACATTCCTCTCTGACGTGAGTATGGTCAGTGTATGTACACTGTGTGCTGTATATCTCAGTGTATGTACACTGTGTGGTGTACATCACAGTGTATGTACACTGTGTGCTGTATATCTCAGTGTATGTACACTGTGTGCTGTATATCACAGTGTATGTACACTGTGTGGTGTATATCACAGTGTATGTACACTGTGTGCTGTATATCACAGTGTATGTACACTGTGTGGTGTATATCACAGTGTACATACACTGTGTGGTGTATATCTCAGTGTATGTACACTGTGTGGTGTATATCACAGTGTATGTACACTGTGTGGTGTATATCACAGTGTATGTACAATGTGTGCTGTATATCTCAGTGTATGTACACTGTGTGGTGTATATCTCAGTGTTTGTACACTGTGTGGTGTATATCTCAGTGTATGTACACTGTGTGGTGTATATGTACACTGAGAGGTGTATATCTTTCAGTGTATGTACACTGTGTGGTGTATATCTCAGTGTATGTACACTGCTGAGGTGTATCTCAGTGTATGTACACTGTGAGGTGTATCTCAGTGTATCAGTGTATGTACACTGAGAGGTGTATATCTCAGTGTATGTACACTGAGAGGTGTATCTCAGTGTATGTACACTGAGAGGTGTATATCTCAGTGTATGTACACTCAGTGTATGTACACTGAGAGGTGTATCTCAATGTATGTACACTGAGAGGTGTATATCTCAGTGTATGTACACTGAGAGGTGTATATCTCAGTGTATGTACACTGTGAGGTGTATATCTCAGTGTATGTACACTGAGTGGTGTATATCTCAGTGTATGTACACTGAGAGCTGTATATCTCAGTGTATGTACACTGAGAGGTGTATATCTCAGTGTACATACACTGAGTGGTGTATATCTCAGTGTATGTACACTGAGAGGTGTATATCTCAGTGTATGTACACTGTGTGGTGTATATCACAGTGTATGTACGCTGAGTGTGTATATCTCAGTGTATGTACACTGAGAGGTGTATATCTCAGTGTATGTACACTGAGAGGTGTATATCTCAGTGTATGTACACTGAGAGGTGTATATCTCAGTGTATGTACACTGAGAGGTGTATATCACAGTGT
>NW_027195246.1:47500-50000 GCF_038502225.1 Cherax quadricarinatus
CCAAACCAACCATCACACACCGATCCCTCTGTTTCCACCCCCCGCACCACAGTTACAGTATTAGAACAGAAGTTGAAGGTTTGGTACACAAATGCAGATGAATTAACGAATAAACATGAGGAATGGCATGAAAGAATCAATGAGAAGTCCCCAGACATCATAGCAGTTACAGAAACAAAACTCACGGAGACAATAACAGATGCAATCTTCCCACCAGGATACCAGATCATGAGGAAAGATAGAAAGGGCAGAGGGGGAGGTGGGGTTGCTCTGCTCGTAAAAAACAGATGGAAATTCGAGAAAATGGAAGGCATAGATGAGATGGGAGAAAGAGACTACACAGTAGGTAAACTTCAGTCTGGGGAACACAAGGTGGTCATTGCAGTGATGTATTTTCCACCACAGAACTGCAGGAGGCCAAGAGAGGAATATGAAGAGAGCAACAGAGCAATGGTGGACACACTTGCTGAGGTGGCAAGAAGAACTCACTCCAGCAGAGCAAAGTTGCTGGTTATGGGGGATTTCAACCACAGGGAGATTGACTGGGAAAACCTGGAGCCACATGGGGGTCCCGAAACATGGAGAGCCAGGATGTTGGACGTGGTGCTGGAAAACCTCATGCACCAACATGTTAAGGACACTACCAGAGTGAGAGGGGAGGATGAACCAGCAAGATTGGACCTTGTGTTCACCCTGGGCAGCTCAGACATTGAGGACATCAAGTATGAGAGTCCCCTAGGAGCTAGCGACCACGTGGTTCTGTGCTTTGAATACATAGTAGAGCTGCAAGTGGAGAGAATAACAGGAGTAGAATGGGAAAAGCCTGACTATAAAAGAGGGGACTACATAGGCTTGAAGAACTTCCTGCGGGAGGTCCAGTGGGACAGAGAACTGGCAGGAAAGCCAGTAAATGAAATGATGGAATATGTAGCAACAAAATGCAAGGAGGCAGTGGAAAGGTTCATTCCCAAGGGCAACAGTAACAACGGGAAGACCAGAACAAGCCCCTGGTTTACCCGACGGTGTAAGGAGGCAAAAACAAAGTGCAATAGAGAATGGAAAAAGTACAGAAGGCAGAGAACACACGAAAATAGGGAGATCAGTCGCAGAGCCAGGAATGAGTACGCACAGGTAAGGAGGGAGGCCCAGCGACAGTATGAAAATGACATAGCATCGAGAATCAAGACTGACCCGAAACTGTTGTATAGCCACATCAGAAGGAAGACAACAGTCAAAGACCAGTTGATCAGATTAAGGACAGAAGGTGGAGAACTCACAAGAAATGATCAGGAGGTATGTGAGGAGCTGAACAGGAGAAGGAAGAAGACAAAAAGAATGCAGATGTAATATATACAGACTTTGCAAAAGCCTTCGACAAGTGTGACCATGGCGTAATAGCGCACAAAATGCGTGCTAAAGGAATAACAGGAAAAGTCGGTCGATGGATCTATAATTTCCTCACTAACAGAACACAGAGAGTAGTCGTCAACAGAGTAAAGTCCGAGGCAGCTACGGTGAAAAGCTCTGTTCCACAAGGCACAGTACTCGCTCCCATCTTGTTCCTCATCCTCATATCCGACATAGACAAGGATGTCAGCCACAGCACCGTGTCTTCCTTTGCAGATGACATCCGAATCTGCATGACAGTGTCTTCCATTGCAGACACTGCAAGGCTCCAGGCAGACATTGCAGACACTGCAAGGCTCCAGGCAGACATTGCAGACACTGCAAGGCTCCAGGCAGACATTGCAGACACTGCAAGGCTCCAGGCAGACATCAACCAAATCTTTCAGTGGGCTGCAGAAAACAATATGAAGTTCAACGATGAGAAATTTCAATTACTCAGATATGGTAAACATGAGGAAATTAAATCTTCATCAGAGTACAAAACAAATTCTGGCCACGAAATAGAGCGAAACACCAACGTCAAAGACCTGGGAGTGATCATGTCGGAGGATCTCACCTTCAAGGACCATAACATTGTATCAATCGCATCTGCTAGAAAAATGACAGGATGGATAATGAGAACCTTCAAAACTAGGGAGGCCAAGCCCATGATGACACTCTTCAGGTCACTTGTTCTATCTAGGCTGGAATATTGCTGCACACTAACAGCACCTTTCAAGGCAGGTGAAATTGCTGACCTAGAAAATGTACAGAGAACCTTCACGGCGCGCATAACGGAGATAAAACACCTCAATTACTGGGAGCGCTTGAGGTTCCTAAACCTGTATTCCCTGGAACGCAGGAGGGAGAGATACATGATTATATACACCTGGAAAATCCTAGAGGGACTAGTACCGAACTTGCACACGAAAATCACTCACAACGAAAGCAAAAGACTTGGCAGACGATGCACCATCCCCCCAATGAAAAGCAGGGGTGTCACTAGCACGTTAAGAGACCATACAATAAGTGTCAGGGGCCCGAGACTGTTCAACTGCCTCCCAGCACACATAAGGGGGATTACCAACAGACCCCTGGCAGTCTTCAAGCTGGC
>NW_027195246.1:55000-150000 GCF_038502225.1 Cherax quadricarinatus
TAGTATATCTAGTATATCTAGTATATCTAGTACATCTAGTACATCTAGTATATCTAGTATATCTAGTATATCTAGTACATCTAGTATATCTAGTATATCTAGTATATCTAGTACATCTAGTATATCTAGTATATCTAGTATATCTAGTATATCTAGTATATCTAGTACATCTATTATATCTAGTATATCTAGTATATCTAGTACATCTAGTATATCTAGTACATCTAGTATATCTAGTATATCTAGTACATCTAGTATATCTAGTACATCTAGTATATCTAGTATATCTAGTATATCTAGTACATCTAGTACATCTAGTATATCTAGTACATCTAGTACATCTAGTATATCTAGTATATCTAGTATATCTAGTACATCTAGTATATCCAGTACATCTAGTATATCTAGTATATCTAGTATATCTAGTACATCTAGTATATCTAGTATATCTAGTATATCTAGTATAGCTAGTACATCTAGTACATCTAGTACATCTAGTATATCTAGTATATCTAGTACATCTAGTACATCTAGTACATCTAGTACATCTAGTATATCTAGTATATCTAGTACATCTAGTACATCTAGTATATCTAGTATATCTAGTACATCTAGTACATCTAGTATATCTAGTACATCTAGTACATCTAGTATATCAAGTACATCTAGTACATCTAGTATATCTAGTATATCTAGTACATCTAGTACATCTAGTATATCTAGTATATCTAGTATATCTAGTACATCTAGTATATCTAGTACATCTAGTACATCTAGTATATCTAGTACATCTAGTATATCTAGTACATCTAGTATATCTAGTATATCTAGTACATCTAGTATATCTAGTACATCTAGTACATCTAGTATATCTAGTATATCTAGTATATCTAGTACATCTAGTATATCTAGTACATCTAGTACATCTAGTACATCTAGTATATCTAGTACATCTAGTACATCTAGTATATCTAGTACATCTAGTATATCTAGTACATCTAGTACATCTAGTACATTTAGTACATCTAGTACATCTAGTATATCTAGTACATCTAGTACATCTAGTACATCTAGTACATCTAGTATATCTAGTACATCTAGTATATCAAGTACATCTAGCACATCTAGTATATCTAGTACATCTAGTATATCTAGTACATCTAGTACATCTAGTATATCTAGTACATCTAGTACATCTAGTATATCTAGTACATCTAGTATATTTAGTATATCTAGTATATCTAGTACATCTAGTATATCTAGTATATCTAGTATATCTAGTACATCTAGTATATCTAGTATATCTAGTACATCTAGTATATCTAGTATATCTAGTATATCTAGTACATCTAGTATATCTAGTATATCTTGTATATCTAGTACATCTAGTATATCTAGAATATCTAGTACATCTAGTATATCTAGTACATCTAGTACATCTAGTATATCTAGTACATCTAGTATATCTAGTACATCTAGTATATCTAGTATATCTAGTACATCTAGTATATCTAGTATATCTAGTATATCTAGTACATCTAGTATATCTAGTACATCTAGTACATCTAGCATATCTAGTATATCTAGTATAGCTAGTACATCTAGTATATCTAGTATATCTAGTATATCTAGTACATCTAGTATATCTAGTATATCTAGTATATCTAGTACATCTAGTACATCTAGTATATCTAGTATATCTAGTATATCTAGTATATCTAGTACATCTAGTACATCTAGTATATCTAGTATATCTAGTATATCTAGTATATCTAGTACATCTAGTATATCTAGTATATCTAGTATATCTAGTACATCTAGTATATCTAGTATATCTAGTATATCTAGTACATCTAGTATATCTAGTATATCTAGTATATCTAGTATATCTAGTACATCTAGTATATCTAGTACATCTAGTATATCTAGTATATCTAGTATATCTAGTATATCTAGTATATCTAGTACATCTAGTATATCTAGTACATCTAGTATATCTAGTACATCTAGTACATCTAGTATATCTAGTACATCTAGTATATCTAGTACATCTAGTATATCTAGTATATCTAGTATATCTAGTACATCTAGTATATCTAGTATATCTAGTATATCTAGTATATCTAGTACATCTAGTATATCTAGTACATCTAGTATATCTAGTATATCTAGTACATCTAGTATATCTAGTATATCTAGTACATCTAGTATATCTAGTATATCTAGTATATCTAGTACATCTAGTATATCTAGTATATCTAGTACATCTAGTACACCTAGTATATCTAGTATATCTAGTATATCTAGTATATCTAGTATATCTAGTACATATAGTACATCTAGTATATCTAGTATATCTAGTATATCTAGTACATCTAGTATATCTAGTATATCTAGTATATCTAGTATATCTAGTATATCTAGTACATCTAGTATATCTAGTATATCTAGTATATCTAGTATATCTAGTATATCTAGTACATCTAGTATATCTTGTATATCTAGTATATCTAGTACATCTAGTATATCTAGTATATCTAGTACATGTAGTATATCTAGTACATCTAGTACATCTAGTACATCTAGTATATCTAGTATATCTAGTACATCTAGTATATCTAGTACATCTAGTACATCTAGTACATCTAGTATATCTAGTATATCTAGTACATCTAGTATATCTAGTACATCTAGTACATCTAGTACATCTAGTATATCCAGTATATCTAGTATATCTAGTATATCTAGTACATCTAGTATATCTAGTACATCTAGTACATCTAGTACATCTAGTGTATCTAGTACATCTAGTATATCTAGTACATCTAGTATATCTAGTATATCTAGTACATCTAGCACATCTAGTATATCTAGTATATCTAGTATATCTAGTACATCTAGTACATCTAGTACATCTAGCACATCTAGTACATCTAGTACATCTAGCACATCTAGTACATCTAGTACATCTAGTACATCTAGTACATCTAGTACATCTAGTACATCTAGTACATCTAGTATATCTAGTATATCTAGTACATCTAGTACATCTAGTACATCTAGTACATCTAGTATATCTAGTACATCTAGTACATCTAGCACATCTAGTATATCTAGTACATCTAGTATATCTAGTACATCTAGTATATCTAGTATATCTAGTACATCTAGTATATCTAGTACATCTAGTATATCTAGTATATCTAGTATATCTAGTATATCTAGTACATCTAGTATATCTAGTATATCTAGTATATCTAGTACATCTAGTACATCTAGTATATCTAGTATATCTAGTATATCTAGTACATCTAGTATATCTAGTACATCTAGTACATCTAATACATCTAGTATATCTAGTACATCTAGTACATCTAGTATATCTAGTACATCTAGTATATCTAGTATATCTAGTATATCTAGTATATCTAGTATATCTAGTACATCTAGTATATCTAGTACATCTAGTATATCTAGTACATCTAGCACATCTAGTATATCTAGTACATCTAGTATATCTAGTACATCTAGTACATCTGGTACATCTAGTACATCTAGTATATCTAGTACATCTAGTACATCTGGTACATCTAGTACATCTAGTATATCTAGTACATCTAGTACATCTGGTACATCTAATACATCTAGTATATCTAGTACATCTAGTATATCTAGTACATCTAGTACATGTAGTATATCTGGTACATGTAGTACATCTAGTACGTCTAGTACATCTAGTACATCTAGTACATGTAGTATATCTGGTACATCTAGTACATCTAGTACATGTAGTATATCTGGTACATCTAGTACATCTAGTATATCTGGTACATCTAGTATATCTAGTACATCTGGTACATCTAGTACATCTAGTACATCTAGTACATCTAGTATATCTGGTACATCTAGTACATCTAGTACATGTAGTATATCTGGTACATCTAGTACATCTAGTACATGTAGTATATCTGGTACATCTAGTACATCTAGTACATCTAGTACATCTAGTACATCTAGTACATCTAGTATATCTGGTACATCTAGTACATCTAGTACATGTAGTATATCTGGTACATCTAGTACATCTAGTACATGTAGTATATCTAGTACATCTAGTACATCTAGTACATCTGGTACATCTAGTACATCTGGTACATCTAGTACATCTAGTACATCTAGTACATCTAGTACATCTAGTACATGTAGTATATCTGGTACATCTAGTACATCTAGTACATCTGGTACATCTAGTACATCTGGTACATCTAGTACATCTAGTACATCTAGTACATGTAGTATATCTGGTACATCTAGTACATCTAGTACATCTGGTACATCTAGTACATCTAGTACATCTAGTACATCTGGTACATCTAGTACATCTAGTACATCTAGTACATCTAGTATATCTGGTACATCTGGTACATCTAGTACATCTGGTACATCTAGTACATCTAGTACATGTAGTATATCTGGTACATCTAGTACATCTAGTACATGTAGTATATCTAGTACATCTAGTACATCTAGTACATCTAGTACATGTAGTACATCTAGTACATCTAGTACATCTAGTACATGTAGTATATCTAGTACATCTAGTACATCTAGTACATCTAGTACATGTAGTATATCTAGTACATCTAGTACATCTAGTACATGTAGTATATCTAGTACATCTAGTACATCTAGTACATCTAGTACATGTAGTACATCTAGTACATCTAGTACATCTAGTACACGTAGTATATCTAGTACATCTAGTACATCTAGTACATCTAGTACATGTAGTATATCTAGTACATCTAGTACATCTAGTACATCTAGTACATGTTGTATATCTAGTACATCTAGTACATCTAGTACATGTAGTATATCTGGTACATCTAGTACATCTAGTACATGTAGTATATCTGGTACATCTAGTACATCTAGTACATCTAGTACATGTAGTACATGTAGTACATCTAGTACATCTAGTACATCTAGTATATCTGGTACATCTGGTACATCTAGTACATCTGGTACATCTAGTACATCTAGTACATGTAGTATATCTGGTGCATCTAGTACATCTAGTACATGTAGTATATCTAGTACATCTAGTACATGTAGTATATCTGGTACATCTAGTACATCTAGTACATGTAGTATATCTGGTACATCTAGTACATCTAGTACATGTAGTATATCTAGTACATCTAGTACATCTAGTACATCTAGTACATGTAGTATATCTGGTACATCTAGTACATCTAGTACATCTAGTATATCTGGTACATCTAGTACATCTAGTACATGTAGTATATCTGGTACATCTAGTACATCTAGTACATCTGGTACATCTAGTACATCTAGTACATCTAGTACATCTGGTACATCTAGTACATCTGGTACATCTAGTACATCTAGTACATCTAGTACATGTAGTATATCTGGTACATCTAGTACTTCTAGTACATCTAGTACATCTAGTACATGTAGTACATCTAGTACATCTAGTACATCTAGTACATGTAGTACATCTAGTACATCTAGTATATCTAGTACATCTAGTACATGTAGTACATCTAGTACATCTAGTACATCTAGTATATCTAGTACATCTAGTACATGTAGTACATCTAGTACATCTGGTACATCTAGTACATCTAGTACATCTAGTACATGTAGTACATCTAGTATATCTATTACATCTAGTACATGTAGTACATCTAGTACATCTAGTATATCTAGTACATCTAGTACATCTAGTACATCTAGTACATGTAGTACATCTAGTATATCTAGTACATCTAGTACATGTAGTACATCTAGTACATCTAGTACATCTAGTACATCTAGTACATCTGGTACATGTAGTATATCTGGTACATCTAGTACATCTAGTACATCTAGTACATCTAGTACATCTGGTACATGTAGTATATCTGGTACATCTAGTACATCTAGTACATCTAGTACATCTAGTACATCTAGTATATCTGGTACATCCAGTACATCTAGTACATCTAGTACATCTAGTACATCTAGTACATCTAGTACATGTAGTACATCTAGTACATCTAGTACATCTAGTACATCTAGTACATGTAGTATATCTGGTACATCTAGTACATCTAGTACATCTAGTACATCTAGTACATCTGGTACATGTAGTATATCTGGTACATCTAGTACATCTAGTACATCTAGTACATCTAGTACATCTAGTATATCTGGTACATCTAGTACATCTAGTACATCTAGTACATCTAGTACATCTAGTATATCTAGTACATCTAGTACATCTAGTGCATCTAGTACATCTAGTACATCTGGTACATCTAGTACATCTAGTACATCTGGTACATCTAGTACATCTAGTACATCTGGTACATGTAGTATATCTGGTACATCTAGTACATCTAGTACATCTAGTACATCTAGTACATGTAGTATATCTGGTACATCTAGTACATCTAGTACATCTAGTACATCTTGTACATGTAGTATATCTGGTACATCTGGTACATCTAGTACATCTAGTACATCTAGTACATCTAGTACATGTAGTACATCTGGTACATGTAGTATATCTGGTACATCTAGTACATCTAGTATATCTAGTACATCTGGTACATGTAGTATATCTGGTACATCTAGTACATCTAGTACATCTAGTACATCTGGTACATGTAGTATATCTGGTACATCTGGTACATCTAGTACATCTAGTACATCTAGTACATGTAGTATATCTGGTACATCTAGTACATCTAGTACATGTAGTATATCTGGTACATCTAGTACATCTAGTACATCTAGTACATGTAGTATATCTGGTACATCTAGTACATCTAGTACATCTAGTACATCTGGTACATGTAGTATATCTGGTACATCTAGTACATCTAGTACATCTAGTACATCTAGTACATGTAGTATATCTGGTACATCTAGTACATCTAGTACATCTAGTATATCTAGTACATCTAGTACATCTAGTACATATAGTACATGTAGTATATCTGGTACATCTAGTACATCTAGTACATCTGGTACATGTAGTATATCTGGTACATCTAGTACATCTAGTACATCTAGTACATGTAGTATATCTGGTACATCTTGTACATCTGGTACATCTAGTACATGTAGTATATCTGGTACATCTAGTACATCTAGTACATCTAGTGTATCTAGTACATCTAGTACATCTAGTACATCTAGTACATGTAATGTATCTGGTACATCTAGTACATCTAGTACATGTAGTATATCTGGTACATCTAGTACATCTAGTACATCTAGTACATCTAGTATATCTAGTATATCTGGTACATCTAGTACATCTAGTACATCTAGTACATCTAGTACATGTAGTATATCTGGTACATCTAGTACATCTAGTACATCTAGTACATGTAGTATCTGGTACATCTAGGTACTAGTATATCTAGTACATCTAGTACATCTAGTACATCTATCATGTAGTACATCTAGTACATCTAGTATATCTAGTACATCTAGTACATCTAGTACATCTAGTTCATCTAGTATATCTGGTACATCTAGTACATCTAGTACATCTAGTACATGTAGTATATCTGGTACAGCTAGTACATCTAGTACATCTGGTACATGTAGTATATCTGGTACATCTAGTACATCTAGTACATCTAGTACATCTAGTATATCTGGTACATCTAGTACATCTAGTACATCTAGTACATGTAGTATATCTGGTACATCTAGTACATCTAGTACATGTAGTATATCTGGTACATCTAGTACATCTAGTACATCTAGTACATCTAGTACATCTAGTATATCTGGTACATCTAGTACATCTAGTACATCTAGTACATGTAGTATATCTGGTACATCTAGTACATCTAGTACATCTAGTACATCTAGTACATCTAGTACATCTAGTATATCTGGTACATCTAGTAAATCTAGTACATCTAGTACATGTAGTATATCTGGTACATCTAGTACATCTAGTACATCTAGTATATCTAGTACATCTAGTACATCTAGTACATCTAGTACATGTAGTATATCTGGTACATCTAGTACATCTAGTACATATAGTACATGTAGTATATTTGGTACATCTAGTACATCTAGTACATCTAGTACATCTGGTACATGTAGTATATCTGGTACATCTAGTACATCTAGTACATCTAGTACATCTAGTACATCTAGTACATGTAGTATATCTGGTACATCTAGTACATCTAGTACATCTAGTACATGTAGTATATCTGGTACATCTAGTACATCTAGTACATCTAGTATATCTAGTACATGTAGTACATCTAGTACATCTAGTACATCTAGTACATCTAGTACATGTAGTATATCTGGTACATCTAGTACATCTAGTACATCTAGTACATGTAGTATATCTGGTACATCTAGTACATCTAGTACATCTAGTATATCTAGTACATGTAGTACATCTAGTACATCTAGTACATCTAGTACATCTAGTACATGTAGTATATCTGGTACATCTAGTACATCTAGTACATGTAGTATATCTGGTACATCTAGTACATCTAGTACATGTAGTATATCTGGTACATCTAGTACATCTAGTACATCTAGTACATGTAGTATATCTGGTACATCTAGTACATCTAGTACATCTGGTACATCTAGTACATCTAGTACATCTAGTACATGTAGTATATCTGGTACATCTAGTACATCTAGTACATCTAGTACATCTAGTACTAGTACATCTAGTACATCTAGTACATCTAGTACATCTGGTACATGTAGTATATCTGGTACATCTAGTACATCTAGTACTAGTACATGTAGTATATCTGGTACATCTTGTACATCTGGTACATCTAGTACATGTAGTATATCTGGTATCTAGTATATCTAGTACATCTAGTACATCTAGTACATCTAGTTCATGTAGTATATCTGGTACATCTAGTACATCTAGTACATATAGTATATCTGGTACAGCTAGTACATCTAGTACATCTGGTACATGTAGTATATCTGGTACATCTAGTACATCTAGTACATCTAGTACATGTAGTATATCTGGTACATCTAGTACATCTAGTACATCTGGTACATGTAGTATATCTGGTACATCTAGTACATCTAGTACATCTAGTACATCTAGTACATCTAGTACATGTAGTATATCTGGTACATCTAGTACATCTAGTACATCTAGTACATCTGGTACATGTAGTATATCTGGTACATCTAGTACATCTAGTACATCTAGTACATGTAGTATATCTGGTACATCTAGTACATCTAGTACATCTGGTACATGTAGTATATCTGGTACATCTAGTACATCTAGTACATCTAGTACATCTAGTACATCTAGTATATCTGGTACATCTAGTACATCTAGTACATCTAGTACATGTAGTATATCTGGTACATCTAGTACATCTAGTACATGTAGTATATCTGGTACATCTAGTACATCTAGTACATCTAGTACATCTAGTACATCTAGTATATCTGGTACATCTAGTACATCTAGTACATCTAGTACATGTAGTATATCTGGTACATCTAGTACATCTAGTACATCTAGTACATCTAGTACATCTAGTATATCTGGTACATCTAGTACATCTAGTACATCTAGTACATGTAGTATATCTGGTACATCTAGTACATCTAGTACATCTAGTATATCTAGTACATCTAGTACATCTAGTACATCTAGTACATGTAGTATATCTGGTACATCTAGTACATCTAGTACATCTAGTACATGTAGTATATCTGGTACATCTAGTACATCTAGTACATCTAGTACATCTAGTACATGTAGTATATCTGGTACATCTAGTACATCTAGTACATCTAGTACATCTAGTACATGTAGTATATCTGGTACATCTAGTACATCTAGTACATCTAGTACATGTAGTATATCTGGTACATCTAGTACATCTAGTACATCTAGTACATCTAGTACATCTGGTACATGTATATCTGGTACATCTAGTACATCTAGTACATCTAGTACATGTAGTATATCTGGTACATCTAGTACATCTAGTACATCTAGTACATGTAGTATATCTGGTACATCTAGTACATCTAGTACATCTAGTATATCTAGTACATCTAGTACATCTAGTACATCTAGTACATCTAGTACATCTAGTACATGTAGTACATCTAGTACATCTAGTACATCTAGTACATCTAGTACATCTAGTACATCTAGTACATGTAGTATATCTGGTACATCTAGTACATCTAGTACATCTAGTACATCTAGTACATGTAGTATATCTGGTACATCTAGTACATCTAGTACATCTAGTACATCTAGTACATGTAGTATATCTGGTACATCTAGTACATCTAGGACATCTAGTACATGTAGTATATCTGGTACATCTAGTACATCTAGTACATCTAGTACATCTAGTACATCTAGTATATCTGGTACATCTAGTACATCTAGTATATCTAGTACATCTAGTACATCTAGTACATCTAGTACATGTAATACATCTAGTACATCTAGTACATCTAGTACATGTAGTTCATCTAGTACATCTAGTACATCTAGTACATCTAGTACATGTAGTATATCTGGTACATCTAGTACATCTAGTACATCTAGTACATGTAGTATATCTGGTACATCTAGTACATCTAGTACATCTAGTACATCTAGTACATGTAGTATATCTGGTACATCTAGTACATCTAGTACATGTAGTACATCTAGTATATCTGGTACATCTAGTTCATCTAGTACATCTGGTACATCTAGTACATCTAGTACATGTAGTATATCTGGTACATCTAGTACATCTAGTACATCTAGTACATGTAGTATATCTGGTACATCTAGTACATCTAGTACATCTAGTACATCTAGTACATGTAGTATATCTGGTATATCTAGTACATCTAGTACATGTAGTACATCTAGTATATCTGGTACATCTAGTACATCTAGTACATCTGGTACATCTAGTACATCTAGTACATGTAGTATATCTGGTACATCTAGTACATCTAGTACATCTAGTACATCTAGTACATCTTGTACATCTAGTATATCTAATACATGTAGTATATCTGGTACATCTAGTACATCTAGTACATCTAGTACATCTAGTATATCTGGTACATCTAGTACATCTAGTACATCTAGTATATCTAGTACATCTAGTACATCTAGTACATCTAGTACATGTAGTATATCTGGTACATCTAGTACATCTAGTACATCTAGTACATGTAGTATATCTGGTACATCTAGTACATCTAGTACATCTGGTACATCTAGTATATCTGGTACATCTAGTATATCTAGTACATCTAGTACATCTAGTACATGTAGTATATCTGGTACATCTAGTACATCTAGTACATCTAGTACATCTAGTACATGTAGTATATCTGGTACATCTAGTACATCTAGTACATCTAGTACATCTAGTACATCTAGTACATGTAGTATATCTGGTACATCTAGTACATCTAGTACATGTAGTATATCTGGTACATCTAGTACATCTAGTACATCTAGTACATGTAGTATATCTGGTACATCTAGTACATCTAGTACATCTAGTACATCTAGTACATGTAGTATATCTGGTACATCTAGTACATCTAGTACATCTAGTACATGTAGTATATCTGGTACATCTAGTACATCTAGTACATGTAGTATATCTGGTACATCTAGTACATCTAGTACATGTAGTATATCTGGTACATGTAGTACATCTAGTACATCTAGTACATCTAATACATCTAGTACATCTAGTACATGTAGTATATCTGGTACATCTAGTACATCTAGTACATCTAGTACATCTAGTACATGTAGTATATCTAGTACATCTAGTACATCTAGTACATGTAGTATATCTAGTTCATCTAGTACATCTAGTACATCTAGTACATGTAGTATATCTGGTACATCTAGTACATCTAGTACATCTAGTACATCTAGTACATGTAGTATATCTGGTACAGTTAGTATTTCTAGTACATCTAGTACATGTAGTATATCTGGTACATCTAGTACATCTAGTACATCTAGTACATGTAGTATATCTGGTACATCTAGTACATCTAGTACATCTAGTACATGTAGTATATCTGGTACATCTAGTACATCTAGTACATCTAGTACATCTGGTACATCTAGTACATCTAGTACATCTAGTACATCTGGTACATCTAGTACATCTAGTACATCTAGTACATCTAGTATATCTAGTACATCTAGTACATCTAGTACATGTAGTATATCTGGTACATCTAGTACATCTAGTACATGTAGTATATCTGGTACATCTAGTACATCTAGTACATGTAGTATATCTGGTACATCTAGTACATCTAGTACATGTAGTATATCTAGTACATCTAGTACATCTAGTACATCTAGTACATGTAGTATATCTAGTACATCTAGTACATGTAGTATATCTAGTACATCTAGTACATCTAGTACATGTAGTATATCTAGTACATCTAGTACATCTAGTACATCTAGTACATGTAGTACATCTAGTACATCTAGTACATCTAGTACATCTAG
Source organism: Cherax quadricarinatus (assembly GCF_038502225.1). Classification (NCBI taxonomy): domain Eukaryota; kingdom Metazoa; phylum Arthropoda; class Malacostraca; order Decapoda; family Parastacidae; genus Cherax; species Cherax quadricarinatus. The sequence goes on from NW_027195246.1 coordinate 67,569, forward strand.
TATATCTAGTACATCTAGTACATCTAGTACATGTAGTATATCTGGTACATGTAGTACATGTAGTACATCTAGTACATCTAGTACATCTAGTACATCTAGTACATGTAGTATATCTGGTACATCTAGTACATCTAGTACATCTAGTACATGTAGTATATCTGGTACATCTAGTACATCTAGTACATCTAGTACATGTAGTATATCTGGTACATCTAGTACATCTAGTACATGTAGTACATCTAGTACATCTAGTACATGTAGTATATCTGGTACATCTAGTACATCTAGTACATCTAGTACATCTAGTACATCTAGTACATCTAGTACATGTAGTATATCTGGTACATCTAGTACATCTAGTACATCTAGTACATGTAGTATATCTGGTACATCTAGTACATCTAGTACATCTAGTACATCTAGTACATCTAGTATATCTATTACATCTAGTACATCTAGTACATGTAGTACATCTAGTACATCTAGTACATCTAGTACATCTAGTATATCTGGTACATCTAGTACATCTAGTACATCTAGTACATCTGGTACATGTATATCTGGTACATCTAGTACATCTAGTACATCTAGTATATCTGGTACATCTAGTACATCTAGTATATCTAGTACATCTAGTACATCTAGTACATCTAGTACATCTGGTACATCTGGTACATCTAGTACATCTAGTACATCTAGTACATCTAGTACATCTAGTACATCTAGTACATCTAGTACATCTGGTACATCTATCACATCTATTAAAAGCAATGTGTGAATTTTCTCGATAATCAGCAGTAAAATTTATTATATGTTATAGGAAGGCGCTCCCTCAACTACCTGGAGTCAGACCTCAGCAACACAAGCCAATATGTGTACACAATATGTGTACACAATATGTGTACACAATATGTGTACACAATATGTGTACACAATATGTGTACACAATATTCCCTGGAGTTTACCTGGAGAGAGTTCCGGGGGTCAACGCCCCCACGGCCCGGTCTGTGACCAGGCCTCCTCGTGGATCAGAACCTGATCAACCAGGCTGTTGCTGCTGGCTGCACGCAAACCAACGTACGAACCACAGCCCGGCTGGTCAGGAACCGACTTTAGGTGCTTGTCCAGTGCCAGCTTGAAGACTGCCAGGGGTCTGTTGGTAATCCAATATGTGTACACAATACGTGTGCACAATGTGTACACAAACGGGTCAAACTCTTCCGCACAACCAATTACAGTTGGTGTCCCACAGGGAAGTGTCCTAGGTCCTCTTCTCTGTCTCATACACATAAATGACCTACCAGATACATCACAACTCCACAAACCCACAACCAATTACAGTTGGTGTCCCACAGGGAAGTGTCCTAGGCCCTCTTCTCTGTCTCATACTCATAAATGACCTACCAGATACATCACAACTCCACAAACCCACAACCAGTTACAGTTGGTGTCCCACAGGGAAGTGTCCTAGGTCCTCTTCTCTGTCTCATACACATAAATGACCTACCAGATACATCACAACTCCACAAACCCACAACCAATTACAGTTGGTGTCCCACAGGGAAGTGTCCTAGGTCCTCTTCTCTGTCTCATACACATAAATGACCTACCAGATACATCACAACTCCACAAACCCACAACCAGTTACAGTTGGTGTCCCACAGGGAAGTGTCCTAGGCCCTCTTCTCTGTCTTATACACATAAATGACCTACCAGATACATCACAACTCCACAAACCCACAATATTTGCAGCTGACACTACATACGTCTTCTCTCACCCGAGTCCAGTCATGCTAGCCAATACTCTAAATACTGAATTACAGAAAATATCAACCTGGATGATGACCAACAAACTTACTCTCAATATTGACAAAACTTACTACATTCAGTTTGGTAACAGAGCTACAGATGTCTCTCTTAACACAATGATAAATGGATCATCTATCACAAAGCTAACAGAGGGAAAATTATTAGGAATCCACCTTGATAATAGACTCAAATTTCAAACACATATATAATAAATTTCCAAGAAAATTTCCAAGACCGTAGGCCTACTATGGAAGATACGGTACTATGTTCCACAGTCAGCCCTCCTGGCCCTATATCACTCTCTTATTTACCACTATCTCACCTATGAAATTTATACATGGGGCTCAACAACAATAAACCATCTAAATAAATAAAGCAACTAAATAAATACTGATTAACTGTATCTCATAAATATATTACCTATAACCCTATCAAACTAAGTTTTTTTAATTACATTAATAGAACAATGCAATCTCATCAATGATCAGTAAGATGTTTCTACACTACAAATGATTGATTTTAATCGATTTGGCCGGATTATATTAAAATTGAGCTTCAAATTTGTACACATATAAAGTTTCTAATTTGTACATCACGTTGTAATTTGTTTAAAGTAATTTTTACCACTGAATATATCATTGCTTAGTTAATTTTAAGTTAATTTTAAGCTGCCCATAATGTTCTGTATCCAAGGGACTTCTGGCACGTACACTCAACTACTATAATTCCTTGTACAACTATGTGTCATGTCCAATTAATTATAAATAAATAAAAAAAGTGAATGTCTTCCTTCTTAGGCCTTGGTTAGGCCTTGCTTAGGCCTAAATATGGCATATATAAAAAGGCCAAATCTTCCACATGTCTGTTCTACCTAGGTCAATTGGGAAGAATTTTGTCTGGTTTTGAAAACTTTTGATGTAGAAATTGTTGATGACAGGTGAGAGAGGCCTCCCCATTGTCATACCAAACATCTGTGGTGAGGCAGGTGAGAGAGGCCTCCCCATTACCATACCAAACATCTGTGGTGAGGCAGGTGAGAGAGGCCTCCCCATTGTCATACCAAACTTCTGTGGTGAGGCAGGTGAGAGAGGCCTCCCCATTGTCATACCAAACTTCTGTGGTGAGGCAGGTGAGAGAGGCCTCCCCATTGCCATACCAAACATCTGTGGTGAGGCAGGTGAGAGAGGCCTCCCCATTGTCATACCAAACTTCTGTGGTGAGGCAGGTGAGAGAGGCCTCCCCATTGTCATACCAAACTTCTGTGGTGAGGCAGGTGAGAGAGGCCTCCCCATTGTCATACCAAACTTCTGTGGTGAGGCAGGTGAGAGAGGCCTCCCCATTGTCATACCAAACTTCTGTGGTGAGGCAGGTGAGAGAGGCCTCCCCATTGTCATACCAAACTTCTGTGGTGAGGCAGGTGAGAGAGGCCTCCCCATTGTCATACCAAACTTCTGTGGTGAGGCAGGTGAGAGAGGCCTCCCCATTGTCATACCAAACTTCTGTGGTGAGGCAGGTGAGAGAGGCCTCCCCATTGTCATACCAAACTTCTGTGGTGAGGCAGGTGAGAGAGGCCTCCCCATTGTCATACCAAACTTCTGTGGTGAGGCAGGTGAGAGAGGCCTCCCCATTGTCATACCAAACTTCTGTGGTGAGGCAGGTGAGAGAGGCCTCCCCATTGTAACACCAAACTTCTGTGGTGAGGCAGGTGAGAGAGGCCTCCCCAGTGTAACACCAAACTTCTGTGGTGAGGCAGGTGAGAGAGAGGCCTCCACATTGTAACACCAAACTTCTGTGGTGCGGCAGGTGAGAGAGGCCTCCCCATTGTAACACCAAACTTCTGTGGTGAGGCAGGTGAGAGAGGCCTCCCCATTGTAACACCAAACTTCTGTGGTGAGGCAGGTGAGAGAGGCCTCCCCATTGTTATACCAAACTTCTGTGGTGAGGCAGGTGAGAGAGGCCTCCCCATTGTAACACCAAACTTCTGTGGTGAGGCAGGTGAGAGAGGCTTCCCCATTGTAACACCAAACTTCTGTGGTGAGGCAGGTGAGAGAGGCCTCCACATTGTAACACCAAACTTCTGTGGTGAGGCAGGTGAGAGAGGCCTCCCCATTGTAACACCAAACTTCTGTGGTGAGGCAGGTGAGAGAGGCCTCCCCATTGTAACACCAAACTTCTGTGGTGAGGCAGGTGAGAGAGAGGCCTCCCCATTGTAACACCAAATTTCTGTGGTGAGGCAGGTGAGAGAGGCCTCCCCATTGTAACACCAAACTTCTGTGGTGAGGCAGGTGAGAGAGGCCTCCCCATTGTAACACCAAACTTCTGTGGTGAGGCAGGTGAGAGAGGCCTCCCCATTGTAACACCAAACTTCTGTGGTGAGGCAGGTGAGAGAGGCCTCCCAATTGTAACACCAAACTTCTGTGGTGAGGCAGGTGAGAGAGGCCTCCCCATTGTAACACCAAACTTCTGTGGTGAGGCAGGTGAGAGAGGCCTCCCCATTGTAACACCAAACTTCTGTGGTGAGGCAGGTGAGAGAGGCCTCCCCATTGTAACACCAAACTTCTGTTGTGAGGCAGGTGAGAGAGGCCTCCCCATTGTAACACCAAACTTCTGTGGTGAGGCAGGTGAGAGAGGCCTCCCCATTGTAACACCAAACTTCTGTGGTGAGGCAGGTGAGAGAGGCCTCCCCATTGTAACACCAAACTTCTGTGGTGAGGCAGGTGAGAGAGGCCTCCCCATTGTAACACCAAACTTCTGTGGTGAGGCAGGTGAGAGAGGCCTCCCCATTGTAACACCAAACTTCTGTGGTGAGGCAGGTGAGAGAGGCCTCCCCATTGTAACACCAAACTTCTGTGGTGAGGCAGGTGAGAGAGGCCTCCCCATTGTAACACCAAACTTCTGTGGTGAGGCAGGTGAGAGAGGCCTCCCCATTGTAACACCAAACTTCTGTGGTGAGGCAGGTGAGAGAGGCCTCCCCATTGTTATACCAAACTTCTGTGGTGAGGCAGGTGAGAGAGGCCTCCCCATTGTAACACCAAACTTCTGTGGTGAGGCAGGTGAGAGAGGTCTCCCCATTATAACACCAAACTTCTGTGGTGAGGCAGGTGAGAGAGGCCTCCCCATTGTAACACCAAACTTCTGTGGTGAGGCAGGTGAGAGAGGCCTCCCCATTGTAACACCAAACTTCTGTGGTGAGGCAGGTGAGAGAGGCCTCCCCATTGTCATACCAAACTTCTGTGGTGAGGCAGGTGAGAGAGGCCTCCCCATTGTCATACCAAACTTCTGTGGTGAGGCAGGTGAGAGAGGTCTCCCCATTATAACACCAAACTTCTGTGGTGAGGCAGGTGAGAGAGGCCTCCCCATTGTAAAACCAAACTTCTGTGGTGAGGCAGGTGAGAGAGGCCTCCCCATTGTAAAACCAAACTTCTGTGGTGAGGCAGGTGAGAGAGGCCTCCCCATTGTCATACCAAACTTCTGTGGTGAGGCAGGTGAGAGAGGCCTCCCCATTGTCATACCAAACTTCTGTGGTGAGGCAGGTGAGAGAGGCCTCCCCATTGTCATACCAAACTTCTGTGGTGAGGCAGGTGAGAGAGGCCTCCTCCCCATTGTAAATACTTGTTCTTATATCCGAACTTAGCATCAACACTACAAGAAAAGGAACATTAACCATCACTCAGGCAATGTGCTTAACTTGTCAAGAATAATAAAGATAAAAATAAATCTTTGAGGCTAATTATAGGCCTGGCAGGCATACCTGGGTTATGTGTTTTATTTATTAACTAAAAAATAACATACAGTAAACAACTGATATACCATGAACAGCTGATGTAAGGTTCAGTAAACGACTGATGTAAGGTACACATGGAGAGGGTTTCGGGGGTCAACGCCCCCGCTGCTCGGTCTGAGGCGAGGCCTCGTGATCGATCAAGGTGTGATCAACCAGGCTGTTCTTGCTGGCCGCACGCAAACTGACTTACGAACCACAGTCCGGCTGGTCAGGTTCTGAATTAAGGTGCCTGTCCAGTGACTTCTTGAAGACAACCAGGGGTCTTGAAGACAGCCAGGGGTCTTGAAGACAACCAGGGGTCTTGAAGACAGCCAGGGGTCTTGAAGACAGCCAGGGGTCTTGAAGACAGCCAGGGGTCTTGAAGACAGCCAGGGGTCTTGAAGACAGCCAGGGGTCTTGAAGACAGCCAGGGGTCTTGAAGACAGCCAGGGGTCTTGAAGACAACCAGGGGTCTTGAAGACAGCCAGGGGTCTTGAAGACAACCAGGGGTCTTGAAGACAGCCAGGGGTCTTGAAGACAGCCAGGGGTCTTGAAGACAGCCAGGGGTCTTGAAGACAGCCAGGGGTCTTGAAGACAGCCAGGGGTCTTGAAGACAGCCATGGGTCTTGAAGACAGCCAGGGGTCTTGAAGACAGCCAGGGGTCTTGAAGACAACCAGGGGTCTTGAAGACAGCCAGGGGTCTTGAAGACAGCCAGGGGTCTTGAAGACAACCAGGGGTCTTGAAGACAGCCAGGGGTCTTGAAGACAGCCAGGGGTCTTGAAGACAGCCAGGGGTCTTGAAGACAGCCAGGGGTCTTGAAGACTGCCAGGGGTCTTGAAGACAGCCAGGGGTCTTGAAGACAGCCAGGGGTCTTGAAGACAGCCAGGGGTCTTGAAGACAACCAGGGGTCTTGAAGACAGCCAGGGGTCTTGAAGACAGCCAGGGGTCTTGAAGACAGCCAGGGGTCTTGAAGACAGCCAGGGGTCTTGAAGACAGCCAGGGGTCTTGAAGACAGCCAGGGGTCTTGAAGACAGCCAGGGGTCTTGAAGACAACCAGGGGTCTTGAAGACAGCCAGGGGTCTTGAAGACAACCAGGAGTCTTGAAGACAGCCAGGGGTCTTGAAGACAGCCAGGGGTCTTGAAGACAACCAGGGGTCTTGAAGACAGCCAGGGGTCTTGAAGACAACCAGGGGTCTTGAAGACAGCCAGGGGTCTTGAAGACAGCCAGGGGTCTTGAAGACAACCAGGGGTCTTGAAGACAGCCAGGGGTCTTGAAGACAGCCAGGGGTCTTGAAGACAGCCAGGGGTCTTGAAGACAGCCAGGGGTCTTGAAGACAACCAGGGGTCTTGAAGACAGCCAGGGGTCTTGAAGACAGCCAGGGGTCTTGAAGACAGCCAGGGGTCTTGAAGACAGCCAGGGGTCTTGAAGACAACCAGGGGTCTTGAAGACAGCCAGGGGTCTTGAAGACAGCCAGGGGTCTTGAAGACAACCAGGGGTCTTGAAGACAGCCATGGGTCTTGAAGACAGCCAGGGGTCTTGAAGACAGCCAGGGGTCTTGAAGACAGCCAGGGGTCTTGAAGACAACTAGGGGTCTTGAAGGCGGCCAGGGGTCTTGAAGACAGCCAGGGGTCTTGAAGACAGCCAGGGGTCTTGAAGGCAACCAGGGGTCTTGAAGACAACCGGGGGTCTTGAAGACAGCTAGGGGTCTTGAAGACAGCCAGGGGTCTTGAAGACAGCCAGGGGTCTTGAAGACAGCCAGGGGTCTTGAAGACAGCCAGGGGTCTTGAAGACAGCCAGGGGTCTTGAAGACAGCCAGGGGTCTTGAAGACAGCCAGGGGTCTTGAAGACAGCCAGGGGTCTTGAAGACAGCCAGGGGTCTTGAAGACAGCCAGGGGTCTTGAAGACGGCCAGGGGTCTTGAAGACAGCCAGGGGTCTTGAAGACAGCCAGGGGTCTTGAAGACAGCCAGGGGTCTTGAAGACAGCCAGAGGTCTTGAAGACAGCCAGGGGTCTTGAAGACAGCCAGGGGTCTTGAAGACAGCCAGGGGTCTTGAAGACAGCCAGGGGTCTTGAAGACAGCCAGGGGTCTTGAAGACAGCCAGTGGTCTTGAAGACAGCCAGGGGTCTTGAAGACAGCCAGGGGTCTTGAAGACAGCCAGGGGTCTTGAAGACAGCCAGGGGTCTTGAAGACAGCCAGGGGTCTTGAAGACAGCCAGGGGTCTTGAAGACAGCCAGGGGTCTTGAAGACAGTCAGGGGTCTTGAAGACAGCCACGGGTCTTGAAGACGGCCACGGGTCTTGAAGACAGCCAGGGGTCTTGAAGACAGCCAGGGGTCTTGAAGACAGCCAGCGGTCTTGAAGACAGCCAGGGGTCTTGAAGACAGCCAGGGGTCTTGAAGACTTGAAGACAGCCAGGGGTCTTGAAGACAGCCAGGGGTCTTGAAGACGGCCAGGGGTCTTGAAGACAGCCAGGGGTCTTGAAGACAGCCAGGGGTCTTGAAGACAGCCAGGGGTCTTGAAGACAGCCAGGGGTCTTGAAGACACCCAGGAGTCTTGAAGACAGCCAGGGGTCTTGAAGACAGTCAGGGATCTTGAAGACAGCCAGGGGTCAATTGATAATCCCCCTTATGTATACTGCGAGGCAGTTGAACAGTCTTGTACCCCTGACACTTACTGTGTTGTCTCAGTGTACTCGTGGCGGCGCTGCTTGTCACTGGGGGAATGTTGGATCTCCTGCTGAGTCTCCTGCTCTCACAGGCAGTGATTTTCGTGTGTAAGATTGTATATTATCAAGAATCTCTCTCCGGCTGCAGTGAATGACCGATATCAGTCACAGTAAACAACTGATGTGAGGTACAGTAAACAACTGATGTGAGGTACAGTAAACAACTGATGTGAGGTACAGTAAACAACTGATGTGAGGTACAGTAAACAACTGATGTGAGGTACAGTAAACTGATATGAGGTACAGATGTGAGGTACAGTAAACAACTAATGTGAGGTACAGTAAACAACTGATGTGAGGTACAGTAAGCAACTGATGTGAGGTACAGTAAACAACTGATGTGAGGTACAGTAAACAACTGATATGAGGTACAGTAAACAACTGATGTGAGGTACAGTAAACAACTGATGTGAGGTACAGTAAACAACTGATGTGAGGTACAGTAAACAACTGATATAAGGTACAGTAAACAACTGATGTGAGGTACAGTAAACAACTGATGTGGGGTACAGTAAACAACTGATGTGAGGTACAGTAAACAACTGATGTGAGGTACAGTAAACAACTGATATGAGGTACAGTAAACAACTAATGTGAGGTACAGTAAACAACTAATGTGAGGTACAGTAAACAACTGATGTGAGGTACAGTAAGCAACTGATGTGAGGTACAGTAAACAACTGATGTGAGGTACAGTAAACAACTGATGTGAGGTACAGTAAACAACTGATGTGAGGTACAGTAAACAACTGATGAGGTACAGTAAACAACTGATGTGAGGTACAGTAAACAACTGATGTAAGGTACAGTAAACAACTGATGTGAGGCACAGTAAACAACTGATGTGAGGTACAGTAAACAACTGATGTGAGGTACAGTAAACAACTGATGTAAGGTACAGTAAACAACTGATGTGAGGTACAGTAAACAACTGATGTGAGGTACAGTAAACAACTGATGTAAGGTACAGTAAACAACTGATGTGAGGTACAGTAAACAACTGATGTGAGGTACAGTAAACAACTGATGGAGGTACAGTAAACAACTGATGTGGGGTACAGTAAACAACTGATGTGAGGTACAGGAAACAACTGATGTGAGGTACAGTAAACAACTGATGTGAGGTACAGTAAACAACTGATGTGGGGTACAGTAAACAACTGATGTGAGGTACAGTAAACAACTGATGTGAGGTACAGTAAACAACTGATGTGAGGTACAGTAAACAACTGATGTGAGGTACAGTAAACAACTGATGTGAGGTACAGTAAACAACTGATGTGAGGTACAGTAAACAACTGATGTAAGGTACAGTAAACAACTGATGTGAGGTACAGTAAACAACTGATGTGAGGTACAGTAAACAACTGATGTAAGGTACAGTAAACAACTGATGTGAGGTACAGTAAACAACTGATGTGAGGTACAGTAAACAACTGATGTAAGGTACAGTAAACAACTGATGTGAGGTACAGTAAACAACTGACGTGAGGTACAGTAAACAACTGATGGAGGTACAGTAAACAACTGATGTGGGGTACAGTAAACAACTGATGTGAGGTACAGTAAACAACTGATGTGAGGTACAGTAAACAACTGATGTGAGGTACAGTAAACAACTGATGTGGGGTACAGTAAACAACTGATGTGAGGTACAGTAAACAACTGATGTGGGGTACAGTAAACAACTGATGAGAGGTACAGTAAACAACTGATGTGAGGTACAGTAAACAACTGATGTGAGGTACAGTAAACAACTGATGTGAGGTACAGTAAACAACTGATGTGAGGTACAGTAAACAACTGATGTTACGTACAATAAACATCTGATATAAGAGAGAGAGAGAGAGAGAGAGAGAGAGAGAGAGAGAGAGAGAGAGAGAGAGAGAGAGAGAGAGAGAGAGAGAGAGAGAGAGAGAGAGAGAGAGAGAGAGAGAGAGAGAGAGAGAGAGACTGAGACAGACAGACAAAAAAAGAGAGAAATAGAGAGACAGAGAGACAGACATTCCTGTACTTCCGCCCACGTGGGCGGGCGACACCGCCCACGCCACCCGCCTCACTGTCGCCGCCCGTCCCACACCACGCCCGCATCATGTTACTACCGCCCTTCCCACCCACTGTGGGCGGGGGTGAGATGTTGTTGACTGAGGTACTAACTACCTACTATCATGACTGAGGTACTGACTACCTACTATCATGACTGATGTACTGACTACCTACTATCATGACTGATGTACTGACTACCTACTATCATGACTGAGGTACTGACTACCTTCTATCATGACTGAGGTACTGACTACCTACTATCATGACTGAGGTACTGACTACCTACTATCATGACTGAGGTACCGACTACCTACTATCATGACTGAGGTACTGACTACCTACTATCATGACTGAGGTACTGACTACCTACTATCATGACTGATGTACTGACTACCTACTATCATGACTGAGGTACTGACTACCTTCTATCATGACTGAGGTACTGACTACCTACTATCATGACTGAGGTACTGACTACCTACTATCATGACTGAGGTACCGACTACCTACTATCATGACTGAGGTACCGACTACCTACTATCATGACTGAGGTACTGACTACCTACTATCATGACTGAGGTACTGACTACATACTATCATGACTGAGGTACTGACTACCTTCTATCATGACTGAGGTACTGACTACCTACTATCATGACTGAGGTACTGACTACCTACTATCATGACTGAGGTACCGACTACCTACTATCATGACTGAGGTACTGACTACCTACTATCATGACTGAGGTACTGACTACCTACTATCATGACTGAGACACTGACTACCTACTATCATGATTGAGGTACTGACTACCTACTATCATGACTGAGACACTGACTACCTTCTATCATGACTGAGGTACTGACTACCTACTATCATGACTGAGGTACTGACTACCTACTATCATGACTGAGGTACTGACTACCTACTATCATGACTGAGGTACTGACTACCTACTATCATGACTGAGGTACTGACTACCTACTATCATGACTGAGGTACTGACTACCTACTATCATGACTGAGACACTGACTACCTACTATCATGACTGAGGTACTGACTACCTACTATCATGACTGAGGTACTGACCACCTACTATCATGACTGAGGTACTGACTACCTTCTATCATGACTGAGGTACTGACTACCTACTATCATGACTGAGGTACTGACTACCTACTATCATGACTGAGGTACTGACTACCTACTATCATGACTGAGGTACTGACTACCTTCTATCATGACTGAGGTACTGACCACCTACTATCATGACTGAGGTACTGACTACCTTCTATCATGACTGAGGTACTGACTACCTACTATCATGAGTGAGGTACTGACTACCTACTATCATGACTGAGGTACTGACTACCTACTATCATGACTGAGGTACTGACTACCTTCTATCATGACTGAGATACTGACTGCTTACTATCATGACTGAGGTACTGACTACCTACTATCATGACTGAGGTACTGACTACCTACTATCATGACTGAGGTACTGACTACCTACTATCATGACTGAGGTACTGACTACCTACTATCATTACTGAGATACTGACTGCTTACTATCATGACTGAGGTACTGACTACCTACTATCATGACTGAGGTACTGACTACCTACTATCATGACTGAGATACTGACTGCTTACTATCATGACTGAGGTACTGACTACCTACTATCATGACTGAGGTACTGACTACCTTCTATCATGACTGAGGTACTGACTACCTACTATCATGACTGAGGTACTGACTACCTACTATCATGACTGAGGTACTGACTACCTACTATCATGACTGAGGTACTGACTACCTCCTATCATGACTGAGGTACTGACTACCTACTATCATGACTGAGATACTGACCACCTACTATCATGACTGAGGTATTGACTACCTACTATCATGACTGAGGTACTGACTACCTACTATCATGACTGAGATACTGACCACCTACTATCATGACTGAGGTATTGACTACCTACTATCATGACTGAGGTACTGACTACCTACTATCATGACTGAGGTACTGACTACCTACTATCATGACGAGGTACTGACTACTTACTATCATGACTGAGGTACTGACCACCTACTATCATGACTGAGGTACTGACTACTTACTATCATGACTAAGGTATTGACTACCTACTATCAAGACGAGGTACTGACTACTTACTATCATGACTAAGGTATTGACTACCTACTATCAAGACGAGGTACTGACTACCTACTATCATGACGAGGTACTGACTACCTACTATCATGACGAGGTACTGACTACCTACTATCATGACTAAGGTATTGACTACCTACTATCATGACGAGGTACTGACTACTTACTATCATGACTAAGGTATTGACTACCTACTATCATGACTGAGGTACTGACTACCTACTATCATGACTGAGGTACTGACTACCTACTATCATGACTAAGGTATTGACTACCTACTATCAAGACGAGGTACTGTCTACTTTATATTATGACGGAGCCACTGACTTCCTCAGTCACTCCTCCTGCCTCCTTCGCAATTTTCCCTTAAGGAAGCTGGTAGGGTTTAGGGTGTGGCAACATTGTGTTAATTAGGTGTAGCAATACTGTGGGTCAGTCCCTATGTAAACATTAGACGTGTCTAGACGTGTTGTGTAATGTTTGTGTGTCTGTCTCCCACACACATGGCAAACTCATAAAAAGACTAGTGTCACATTCACCAATAAAGACGATTTAGAAAGGTGATGAATCACTGAATCATGTGTATTAGAGAACGTTTTGGTCGTGGACCCTAATTACTCCTAACAGAGGTGAAAATGGCAGAATATGCAGGAGAGTGAGGTGGGACAGTTGGTGACCTGAAGAATATCATATTTGGATGAGGACAGGTGGACGATGTAATCACGTGACTCCTGTATTGTTAGGTAGGTGATACTGTGCATTCCTGAGTATTATGTATGATTATGTTTCTGAGATTATGTAGTTTCCGGTGTTATATTCTATGATATTTGTGACGGTGATTGGTGAGGCTTCCAGACATCGTAGGCGTCTAAGATGTTCAGCGAGGTCGAGTTGTGCCTCTTCCCAATTCATTTAATGTCTCGTGAAGTCTCTGTGGAGGACAGGCGTACCTTAAGTTACCTCATGTATAGGAGTGTAGATGGTTTGTTACCTTTGTTACTTACCATTATTGTGACCAGATCTACCTGGAGTTCATTACCTTTGTAACTAGTTCAGCTATCATAACTTTGGAGTCCAGTCACTGGACCCATTATGTACCTCTGTAATCTTTTGACTACCGCCCACAGGATGGGTATGAGGTGACTACCACCCACAGGATGGGTATGGGGTCACTACCACCCACAGGATGGGTATGGGGTGCATAATAAACATATTAAGCTAACCAACTTGCTGGTGTTTCCATGTTCGTTCAGGTGGACCGAAACATTTCAGTTTGTTTCTCCTACGTATTTCTTGTTACAGTTTCCACATGGGATGGTGTAGACGGCCGCTGTGCAAGTTAGAGGTGTGGGGCTACGTTTCATAGCGAGGCCCATGATAGATCATGTATTTATTATTGAAACATATGTGTTGGTCTTAACAAGTACATGGCGAGTGTTCTTGGCAACATCACCACATGGGAGCACTAAGAACTGCTTAGACGACTATTCCATAAAGGATTTGTCGAGACAGCTTGTGCTTTGAGTCTGCAAGCCTGGATGAAGGAAGATGTAAACTGAAGACGTGTAAAGGCTTGGGTTATGTAGGTACTTTATTCTTTAAGGGCTGGAGATGCGATGAACTCTCAAGACGCCAGTGGGGACGCCTCTTATAGTGCGGGTGTCTTGGTGCGAATAGAAGTGTATAAGATCGTATATGTTGGTAGGTTTTCTATCCACTTTGGAGAGAAGTTTGTCACTGTCTGGAGACCTGCACAGGAGGACGTCCAGGAAAAGAAATTTGGCATCTTCTCCGAGTGTAAGTGTAAACTTTATTGATGGTTGGACATCACTGATCTTGTTGATGACGACCTGGATATTGAAACCAAGATATCGTCAACATATCTTGAGAAGGAAGCGGTGTTGGGAATGACGGTAGTGAATTTCTGTCCCTAGGTTCGTCATGGAGATGTTAGTGAGCACAGCACTGAAAGGGCTGCCCATTGCCATCCCAAGTTTTGTCTGTAACACTTATCTTCATACTCGAAGAGGTTGAAATTAACACCGAGATCCATTGATGGAGTCCAGAAGATATAATGGTAAGTCAAGGATATTTGTAAGCCTCTGTCTCGGAATATTTATTGCAGCATCAGTAGGAACATCGGTAAGAAATGCTGTGACATCGAAATAAGCCATGCTTCTGTTTTTGGCATTCAGGTTGATAATGCGAGAGAGAAGGTCACCTGAGTGTTTGTAGCCTGACTGATGGTGCCTAGAAGTGCTGAGAGATATTAAGCAAGGTGGGCAGTTAATGTGTGTGGTGCGCACCCAGTGCCCAGCGTGGCAGGATGTAGTGGGATGCCAGGCTTATGTACAGGAATGCATCCACACAACATAAGCCGTCACATGTCTTCACTTTTAATCCTTCTTCACTCACACCTCACTCTTCAGGTCACCATGTGTCACTCACACCTCACTCTTCAGGTCACCATGTGTCACTCACACCTCACTCGTCAGGTCACCATGTGTCACTCACACCTCACTCACACCTCACTCTTCAGGTCACCATGTGTCAATCACACCTCACTCTTCAGGTCACCATGTGTCACTCACACCTCACTCTTCAGGTAACCATGTGTCACCTCACTCTTCAGGTCACCATGTGTCACTCACACCTCACTCTTCAGGTCACCATGTGTCACTCACACCTCACTCTTCAGGTCACCATGTGTCACTCACACCTCACTCTTCAGGTCACCATGTGTCACTCACACCTCACTCTTCAGGTCACCATGTGTCACTCACACCTCACTCTTCAGGTCACCATGTGTCACTAACACCCCACTCTTCAGGTCACCTCACACTCTTCAGGTCACCATGTGTCACTCACACCTCACTCTTCAGGTCACCATGTGTCACTCACACCACTCTTCAGGTCACCATGTGTCACTCACACCTCACTCTTCAGGTCACCTTGCGTCACACTCTTCAGGTCACCATGTGTCACTCACACCTCACTCTTCAGGTCACCATGTGTCACTCACACCTCACTCTTCAGGTCACCATGTGTCACTCACACCTCACTCTTCAGGTCACCATGTGTCACTCACACCTCACTCTTCAGGTCACCATGTGTCACTCACACCTCACTCTTCAGGTCACCATGTGTCACTCACACCTCACTCTTCAGGTCACCATGTGTCACTCACACCTCACTCTTCAGGTCACCATGTGTCACTCACACCTCACTCTTCAGGTCACCATGTGTCACTCACACCTTACTCTTCAGGTCACCATGTGTCACATCTAACTCTTCAGGTCACCAGGTGTCACTCACTCACACATGCGTCACTGTCACTCACCCTCTCTTCAGGTCACCATGTTTCACTCACACCTCACTCTTCAGGTCACCATGTGTCACTCACACCTCACTCTTCAGGTCACCATGTGTCACTCACACCTCACTCTTCAGGTCACCATGTGTCACTCACACCAGGTCACCATGTGTCACTCTTCAGGTCACCATGCAGCACTCACACCTCATTCTTCAGGTCACCATGTGTCACTCACACCTCACTCTTCAGGTCACCATGTGCCACTCACACCTCACTCTTCAGGTCACCATGCATCACTCACACCTCACTCTTCAGGTCACCATGCATCACTCACACCTCACTCTTCAGGTCACCATGCATCACTCACACCTCACTCTCAGGTCATGGTCACCATGCATCACTCACACCTCACTCTTCAGGTTACCAGGTGTCACTCACACCTCACTCTTCAGGTCACCATGCATCACTCACACCTCACTCTTCAGGTCACCATGCATCACTCACACCTCACTCTTCAGGTCACCATGCATCACTCACACCTCACTCTTCAGGTCACCATGCGTCACTCACACCTCACTCTTCAGGTCACCATGCATCACTCACACCTCACTCTTCAGGTCACCATGCATCACTCACACCTCACTCTTCAGGTCACCATGTGTCACTCACACCTCACTCTTCAGGTCACCATGCGTCACTCACACTCACTCTTCGCTCTTCAGGTCACCATGCATCACTCACACCTCACTCTTCAGGTCACTATGCGTCACTCACACCTCACTCTTCAGGTCACCATGCATCACTCACACCTCACTCTTCAGGTCACCATGCATCACTCACTCTTCAGGTCACCATGCATCACTCACACTCTTCAGGTCACCATGCATCACTCACACCTCACTCTTCAGGTCACCATGCATCACTCACACCTCACTCTTCAGGTCACCATGTGTCACTCACACCTCACTCTTCAGGTCACCATCCGTCACTCACACCTCACTCTTCAGGTCACCATGCATCACTCACACCTCACTCTTCAGGTCACTCACACCTCACTCTTCAGGTCACCATGCATCACTCACACCTCACTCTTCAGGTCACCATGTCACCATGTCACTCACACCTCACTCTTCAGGTCACCATGCATCACTCACACTCACTCTTCAGGTCACTCACACCTCACTCTTCAGGTCACCATGCATCACTCACACTCACTCTTCAGGTCACCATGCATCACTCACTCACTCTTCAGGTCACCATGCATCACTCACACCTCACTCTTCAGGTCACCATGCATCACTCACACCTCACTCTTCAGGTCACCATGCATCACTCACATCTCACTCTTCAGGTCACCTCACACCTCACTCTTCAGGTCACCATGCATCACTCACACCTCACTCTTCAGGTCACCATGCATCACTCACACACCTCACTCATTCAGGTCACCATGCATCACTCACACCTCACTCTTCAGGTCACCATGCATCACTCACCTCACTCTTCAGGTCACCATGCATCACTCACAACTCACTCTTCAGGTCACTCACTCACAACTCACTCTTCAGGTCACCCTCACTCACACCTCACTCTTCAGGTCACTATGCGTCACTCACACCTCACTCTTCAGATCACCATGCATCACTCACACCTCACTCTTCAGGTCACCATGCGTCACTCACACCTCACTCTTCAGGTCACCATGCATCACTCACACCTCACTCTTCAGGTCACCATGCATCACTCACACCTCACTCTTCAGGTCACCATGCATCACTCACACCTCACTCTTCAGGTCACCATGCATCACTCACACCTCACTCTTCAGGTCACCATGCATCACTCACACCTCACTCTTCAGGTCACCATGCGTCACTCACACCTCACTCTTCAGGTCACCATGCGTCACTCACACCTCACTCTTCAGGTCACCATGCATCACTCACACCTCACTCTATAAAGTCACCCAGGTGTTGTACATGTGTCTTATTCATCAATAAAGTCACCCAGATGTTGAGTATCTGCCAAGTATCTCTAAGATACATTTCCTGTGGTGTTCGAGTAACGGGGAAAGATAATTGAACGGCATCTGTTATCTGTTACCTGTTGTGGGTGGTCAGGCCGCCCACAATGTTGTTGGTGGGCGGCCCACCCACCAGGATGTTACATGTGGATATTTGAAAAATTTCTCTCTGTCTTCCCCTGTCTCTCTCTCTCTCTCTCTCTCTCTCTCTCTCTCTCTCTCTCTCTCTCTCTCTCTCTCTCTCTCTCTCTCTCTCTCTCTCTCTCTCTCCTCTCTCTCTCTCTCTCTCTTCTTTCTCTCCCTCTCTCTCTCTCTCTCTTTCTTTTCTCTCTCTCTCTCTCTCTCTGTTTCCCTTTCTTTTCTCTCTCTCTCTCTCCCTCTCCCTTTCTCTTTCTCTCCCTCTCCCTCTTTCCTTCTCCTTCCCTCTCTCCTCTTCTCTCTCTCTCTCTCTCTCTCTCTCTCTCTCGCTCTATCTCTCTCTCTCTCTCTCTCTCTCTCTTTCTTTCTCTCTCTCTCTCTCTCTCTCTCTCGTTCTTTCTCTCTCTCTCTCTCTCTCTCTCTCTCTCTCTCTCCCTCTGTCTCTGTATCTCTCTCTCTCTCTCTCTCTCTCTCTCTGTTATAGTGGTGGGTTATTACTGGGTGGGCGGACACCTGCCCACCCAACCCACCTTCAGATGATGCCGCCTATTTGAGATGAGGGTGTGTGTGTGTGTGTGAGAGAGAGAGAGAGAGAGAGAGAGAGAGACAGACAGACAGACAGAGAGAGAGAGAGAAAGAGAGAAAGACAGAGTGTTGATGGTGGGACAGTTGCCTTGGTGGGGGAGGGAGGAGGAACAGTGGAAGGGGGAGGGAGGGAGGAACAGGAAGGGGGAGGAGGGAGGGAACAGTGGAAGGGGGAGGGAGGAGGGAACAGTGGAAGGGGGTGGAGGGAGGAACAGGAAGGGGGAGGAGGAGGAACAGTGGAAGGGGGAGGAGGAGGGAACAGTGGAAGGGGGAGTGGAGTGAGGAACAGGAAGGGGGAGGGAGGAGGGAACAGTGGAAGGGGGAGGAGGGAGGGAACAGGAAGGGAGGGAGGGAGGGAGGGAACAGTGGAAGGAGGAGGCAGGGAACAGTGGAAGGGGTGAGGGAGGGAGGAACAGGAAGGGGTGAGGGAGGGAGGAACAGTGGAAGGGGAGGGAGGAGGAACAGGAAGGGGTGGGAGGGAAGGAGGAACAGTGGGAAGGGGGAGGGAGGGAAGGAACAGAAGGTGTGAGGGAGGGAGGAACAGGAAGGTGAGGGAGGGGAGGAACAGTGGAAGGGGGAGGAGGAGGAACAGTGGAAGGTGAGAGGAGGAACAGTGGAAGGGGGTGAGGGAGGAGGGAACAGTGGAAGGGGGAGGGAGGAGGAAAGAGGAAGGCGGAGGAGGGAGGGAACATGGAAGGTGAGGGAGGAGGGAACAGGAAGGGGGAGGGAGGAGGAACAGTGGAAGGGGGAGGAGGGAGGGAACAGTGGAAGGGGGAGGAGGGAGGGAACAGTGGAAGGGGGAGGGAGGGAGGAACAGTGGAAGGGGGAGGGAGGAGGGAACAGGAAGGGGGGGAGGAGGGAGGGAACAGTGGAAGGGTGAGGGAGGGAGGGGAACAGTGGAAGGGGTGAGGGGAGGAGGGAACAGTGGAAGGGGAGGAGGGAGGAACAGTGGGAAGGGGTGAGGGGAAGGAGGGAACAGTGAAGGGGGAGGGAGGAAGAACAGTGAAGGGGTGAGGGAGGAGGGAACAGTGGAAGGGGTGAGGAGGTGGGAGGGAACAGTGGAAGGGGGAGGAGGAGGAACAGGAAGGTGAGGGAGGAGGGAACAGTGGAAGGGTGAGGAGGGAGGGAACAGTGGAAGGGGAGGGAGGAGGAACAGTGGAAGGGCGTGGAGGAGGGAGGAAACAGTGGAAGGGGTGAGGGAGGGAGTGAACAGGAAGGGGGAGGGAGGAGGAACAGTGGAAGGGGGAGGGGGAGGGAGGGAACAGTGGAAGGGGGAGGGAGGGAGGGAAACAGTGGAAGGGGGAGGAGGGGAGGGAACAGTGAAGGGGGAGGAGGAGGGAAACAGTGGGAAGGGGGAGGGGAGGGAAGGAACAGTGAAGGGGGAGGGAGGGAGGAACAGTGGAAGGGGTGAGGGAGGGAGGAAACAGTGGAAGGGGGAGGGAGGGTGAACAGTGAAGGGGTGAGGAGGGAGGAACAGGAAGGGGGAGGGAGGAGGGAACAGTGAAGGGGTGAGGAGGGAGGAACAGTGGAAGGGGGAGGAGGGAGGAACAGGAAGGGGTGAGGAGGGAGGAACAGTGGAAGGTGAGGAGGAGGGAAACAGTGAAGGGGGATTGGAGGGAGGAACAGGAAGGGGGAGGGAGGGAGGAACAGTGAAGGGGGAGGAGGAGGAACAGTGGAAGGGGGAGGAGGAGGGAACAGTGGAAGGGGGAGGAGGGAGGGAACAGTGGAAGGGGGAGGGAGGGAGGAACAGTGGAAGGGGGGGAGGGAGGGAGGGAACAGTGGAAGGGAGGAGGAGGAGGAACAGTGGAAGGGGAGGGGAGGGAGGAACAGGAAGGGGTGAGGAGGGAGGAACAGTGGAAGGGTGAGGGAGGAGGAACAGGAAGGGGAGGAGGAGGGAACAGTGGAAGGGGTGAGGGAAGGAGGAACAGTGGAAGGGGAGGGAGGAAGGAATAGTGGAAGGGGTGAGGAGGGAGGGAACAGTGAAGGGTGAGGGAGGGAGGAAATGCAGTGGAAGGGGGAGGAGGGAGGAACAGTGGAAGTGGGTGAGGGAGGGAGGGGAACAGTGGAAGGGGTGAGGGAGGAGGGAACAGTGAAGGGGGAGGGAGGGAGGAACAGTGAAGGGCGGGAGGGAGGAGGGGAACAGTGGAAGGAGGGGGAGGAACAGTGGAAGGGGGAGGAGGGGTGAAACAGTGGAAGGGGGAGGGAGGGAGGAACAGTGGAAGGGGGGGAGGGAGGAGGGAACAGGAAGGGGGAGGGAGGGAGGAACAGGAAGGGGGAGGGAGGAGGGAACAGTGGAAGGGGAGGGAGGAAGGAACAGTGGAAGGGGGAGGAGGAGGAACAGTGGAAGGTGGAGGGAGGGAGGGAACAGTGGAAGGGGAGGGAGGGGAGGAACAGGAAGGGGTGAGGAGGGAGGGAACAGTGGAAGGGGGAGGGAGGAGGGAACAGGGAAGGGGTGAGGAGGAGGGAACAGTGGAAGGGGGGGAGGAGGGAGGGAACAGTGGAAGGGGTGAGGGAGGGAGGGAACAGTGGGAAGGGGTGAGGGAGGAGGGAACAGGAAGGGGGGATTGAGGAGGAACAGTGAAGGGGGAGGAGGAGGGAACAGTGGAAGGGGGAGGGAGGGGAGGGGAACAGTGGAAGGGGGAGGGAGGAGGAACAGTGAAGGGGGAAGGAGGGAGGGAACAGTGAAGGGGGAAGGGAAGGAGGAACAGTGGAAGGGGGAGGGAGAGAGGAACAGTGGAAGGGGAGTGGAGGGAGGAACAGTGGAAGGGGGAGGGAGGGAGGGAACAGTGGAAGGGGGGAGGGAGGGAGGAATAGTGGAAGGGGTGAGGAGGAGGAACAGTGGAAGGGGGAGGGAGGGAGGAACAGTGGAAGGCGAGTGGGAGGGAGGGAACAGTGGAAGGGTGAGGGAGGAGGAACAGTGAAGGGGGAGGGGAGGGAGGGAACAGGAAGGGGGAGGGAGGAGTGAACAGGAAGGGGGAGGGAGGAGGAACAGTGAAGGGGGAGGGGAGGGAGGGAACAGTGGAAGGGGGAGGGAGGGAGGGGAACAGTGAAGGGGGAGGAGGAGGGAACAGGAAGGGGGAGGGAGGGAAGGAACAGTGGAAGGGTGAGGAGGGAGGAACAGTGGGAAGGGGGAGGAGGAGGGAACAGGAAGGGGTGAGGGAGGAGGAACAGTGGAAGGGGGGAGGGGAGGAGGGAACAGTGGAAGGTGAGGAGGAGGAACAGTGGAAGGGGGGGAGGGAGGGAGGGAACAGTGGAAGGGGTGAGGGAGGGGAGGGGAACAGTGGAAGGGGTGGAGGGAGAGAGGAACAGTGGAAGGGGGGAGGGAGGAGGAACAGTGGAAGGGGGAAGGAAGGAGGGAACAGTGGAAGGGGGAGTGGGAGGAGGAACAGTGAAGAGGGGAGGAGGGAGGGAACAGTGGAAGGGGAAGGGAAGGAGGGAACAGTGGAAGGGGGAGGGAGGGAGGAACAGTGAAGGGGGAGTGGAGGGAGGGAACAGTGGAAGGGGGAAGGGAAGGAGGAACAGTGGAAGGGGGAGGAGGAGGAACAGTGGAAGGGGGAGGAGGGAGGGAACAGGAAGGGGGAGGAGGAGGGAACAGTGGAAGGGGGAGGGAGGGAGGGAACAGTGGAAGGGGGAGGAGGGAGGAACAGTGGAAGGGGGGGAGGGAGGAGGGAACAGTGGAAGGGGGAGGGAGGGAGGAACAGTGAAGGGGGAGGGAGGAGGAACAGGAAGGGGGAGGGAGGGAGGAACAGTGGAAGGGGGAGGAGGAGGGAACAGTGGAAGGGGGAGAGGGAGGGAAACAGTGGAAGGGGGCAGGAGTGGAGGAATGCGGAAGGGGTGAGGAGGAGGGGAACAGTGGAAGGGGGGAGGGAGGGAGGAACAGTGGAAGGGGGAGGAGGGAGGGGAACAGTGGAAGGGGGAGGAGGGAGGGAACAGTGGAAGGGGGAGGGAGGGAGGGAACAGTGGAAGGGGGAGGGAGGAGGAACAGTGGAAGGGGGGGAGGAGGAGGAACAGTGGAAGGGGGAGGAGGAGGAACAGTGGAAGGGGGAGGAGGGAGGAACAGTGGAAGGGAGGAGGAGGAGGAACAGTGGAAGGGGGAGGGAGGGAGGAACAGTGGAAGGGGTGAGGGAGGGTGGAACAGTGGAAGGGGTGAGGGAGGAGGGAACAGTGGAAGGGGGAGGGGAGGGAGGGAACAGTGGAAGGGGGTGAGGGAAGGAGGAACAGTGAAGGGGGAGGGAGGGAAGGAACAGGAAGGGGTGAGGGGAGGGAGGAACAGGAAGGGGTGAGGGAGGGAGGAACAGTGGAAGTGGGGAGGAGGGAGGAACAGTGGAAGGGGTGAGGAGGAGGGAACAGTGGAAGGTGAGGGGAGGGAGGGGAACAGTGGAAGGGGGAGGAGGAGGAACAGTGGAAGGGCGGAGGAGGAGGGAACAGGAAGGTGAGGGAGGAGGGAACAGTGGAAGGGGGGGAGGAGGAGGGAACAGGAAGGGGGAGGGAGGGAGGGAAACAGTGGAAGGGGGAGGAGGAGGGAACACCAGGAAGGGGGAGGAGGAGGGGAACAGTGAAGGGGGAGGGAGAGGGAACAGTGGAAGGGGGAGGAGGAAGGAACAGTGGAAGGGGGAGGGAGTGGAGGGAACAGTGGAAGGGGTGAGGGAGGAGGAACAGTGGAAGGGGGAGGGAGGAGGGAACAGTGGAAGGGGTGAGGAGGCAGGAGGAACAGTGGGAAGGGGGAGGAGGGAGGGAACAGTGGAAGTGTGAGGAGGGAGGAACAGTGGAAGGGGAGGAGGGAGGGAACAGTGGAAGGGTGAGGGAGGAGGGAACAGTGGAAGGGGTGAGGGAGTGAGGAACAGTGGCTGGGGATTGAGGGAGGAACAGTGAAGGGGGAGGAGGGAGGAACAGTGGAAGGGGGAGGGAGGGAGGGAACAGGAAGGGGGAGGGAGGAGGAAAACAGTGAAGGGGGAGGGAGGGAGGAACAGTGGAAGGGGGAGGAGGAGGAACAGTGAAGGGGGAGGGAGGAGGGAACAGGGAAGGGAGGGAGGAGGAGGGAACAGTGGAAGGGGGAGGGAGGAGGAACAGTGTGTAAGGGGTGAGGGAGGGAGGGGAACAGGAAGGTGAGGGGAGGAGGAACAGTGGAAGGGGGAGGAGGGTGGAACAGTGGAAGGTGAGGGAAGGAGGGAACAGGAAGGGGGAGGGAGGAAGGAACAGTGGAAGGGTGAGGGAGGGAGGGAAACAGTGGAAGGGCAGAGGGAGAGGAACAGGGAAGTGGGGGAGGGAGGAGGAAACAGTGGAAGGGGTGAGGAGGGAGGGAAACAGTGTGAAGGTGAGGCGGAGGAACAGGAAGGGGGAGGAGGGAGGGAACAGTGGAAGGGCGGAGGAGGGAGGAACAGTGGAAGGTGAGGGAGGGAGGAACAGTGGAAGGGGGAGGGAGGAGGAACAGGAAGGGGGAGGGAGGGTAAACAGTGAAGGGGGAGGAGGAGGAACAGGAAGGGGGAGGAGGAGGGAACAGGAAGGGGGAGGAGGGAGGAACAGTGGAAGGGGGAGGAGGGAAGGAACAGGGAAGGGGGAGGGAGGAGGGAACAGGAAGGGGTGAGGGAGGGAGGGAACAGTGGAAGGGGGAGGGAGGAGGAACAGTGAAGGGTGAGGAGGAGGGAAACAGTGAAGGGGGAGGGAGGAGGAACAGAGAGTGGAAGGAGGAGGAGGAACAGAGTGGAAGGAGGAGGAGGAACAGAGAATGGAAGGGGTGAGGGAGGGAGGAAACAGTGGAAGGGTGAGGGGAGGGAGGAACAGTGGAAGGGGGATTGAGGAGGAACAGGAAGGGGGAGGAGGGAGGGAACAGTGGAAGGGGGAGGGAGGGAGAACAGTGGAAGGGGGAGAGGAGGAGGAACAGGAAGGGGGGGAAGGGAGGGAGGGAAACAGTGAAGGGGGAAGGAAGGAGGGAACAGTGGAAGGGGGAGGAGAGAGGGAACAGTGGAAGGGGGAGGGAGGGAGGAACAGTGAAGGGGGAGGGAGGGAGGAACAGGAAGGGGTGAGGAGGAGGAACAGTGGGCAAGAGGGAGGGAGGAACAGTGGAAGGGGGAGGAGGGAGGGAACAGTGAAGGGCGGAGGAGTGAGGAAAACAGTGGGAAGGGGGTGAGGGGAGGAGGAACAGTGGAAGGGGGAGAGGAGGAACAGTGGAAGGGGGAGGGAGTGGAGGGAACAGTGAAGGGGGAGGAGGAGGAACAGTGAAGGGGGAGTGGAGGAGGGAACAGTGGAAGGGGGGGAGGGAGGAGGAAACAGGAAGGGGGAGGGAGTGGGAGGAACAGTGGAAGGGGGGAGGGAGGAAGGAACAGTGGAAGGGGTGAGGAGGGAGGAACAGTGGAAGGGGGAGGGGAGGGGAGTAACAGGAAGGGGTGGAGGAGGAGGGAACAGGAAGGGGGAGGGAGGAGGAACAGTGGAAGGTGAGAGGGAGGAACAGTGAAGGGGGAGGGAGGGAGGAACAGTGAAGGGGTGAGGAGGGAGGGAACAGTGAAGGTGAGGGAGAGAGAACAGTGAAGGGAGGAGGAGGAACAGTGAAGGGGAAGGAAGGAGGGAACAGTGGAAGGGGGAGGAGGAGGAACAGTGAAGAGGGGAGGGAGGAGGGAACAGTGGAAGGGGGGAAGGGAAGGAGGAACACAGGAAGGGGGAGGGAGGAGGGAAACAGTGGAAGGGGGAGGAGGAGGGAACAGTGGAAGGGGGAAGGGAAGGAGGAAGTGGTGGAAGGGGGAGGGAGGGGAGGAACAGGAAGGGGGAGGGAGGGAGGCAGTGGAAGGGGGAGGAGGGAGGAACAGTGGAAGGGGGAGGAGGAGGAACAGTGGGAAGGGGGAGGGAGGAGGAACAGGAAGGGGGAGGGAGGAGGAACAGTGAAGGCTGGGGGAGGAGGGAACAGTGGAATGGGGAGGGAGGAGGAAACAGGAAGGGGAGGAGGAGGGAACAGTGGAAGGGGAAGGGAAGGAGGGAACAGTGAAGGGGGGAGGGAGGAGGAACAGTGGAAGGGGGTAGGGATGGAGGGAACAGTGAAGGGGGAGGGAGGAGGAACAGGAAGGGGGAAGGGAAGGAGGGAACATTGAAGGCTGGGGGAGGAGGAGGGAACAGGAAGGGGGAAGGGAAGGAGGAACAGGGGGGAGGGAGGGAGGGAACAGTGGAAGAGGGGAAGGGAAGGAGGGAACAGTGGAAGGGGGAGGAGGAGGAACAGTGGAAGGGGAGGGAGGAAGGGAACAGTGGAAGGGGGAGGAGGAGAAACAGTGGAAGGGGAAGGAAGGAGGGAACAGTGGAAGGGGGAGGGAGGGAGGAACAGGAAGGGGGAAGGGAAGGAGGGAACAGTGGAAGGGGAGGAGGGAGGAACAGTGGAAGGGGAAGGGAAGGAGGAAACAGTGGAAGGGGAGGGAGGGGAGGGAACAGTGGAAGGGGAGGGAGGGAGGGAACAGCATAAGGGGGAGGGAGGAGGAACAGTGAAGGGGGAAGGGAAGGAGGGAACAGTGGAAGGGGGAGGGGAGGGGAGGAACAGTGGAAGGTGAGGGAGGAGGTGAAACACAGAAGGTGGAGGAGTGGAGGAACAGTGGAAGGGGAGGGAGGAGGAACAGTGGAATGGGGAGGGAGGGAAGGAACAGTGGAAGGGGGAGGAGGGAGGGAACAGTGGAAGGGGAAGGGGGCTGAGGAACAGGAAGGGGGAGGGAGGGGAGGAACAGTGGAAGGGGGAGGAGGGAGGGAACAGTGAAGGGGGAGGGGAGGGAGGGAACAGGAGGGGTGGAGGGAGTGGAGGAATAGTGGAAGGGGGAGGGAGGAAGGAACAGTGAAGGGGGAGAGAGGGGGGAGGAACAGTGAAGGGGTGAGGAGGAGGAACAGTGGAAGGGGGGGAAGGAGGGGGAGGAACAGTGGAAGGGGGAGGGAGGGAGTGGAACAGTGGAAGGGGTGGAGGAGGAGGAACAGTGGAAGGGGGGAGGAGGAGGGAACAGTGGAAGGGGGGAGGAGGGAGGAAATGAAAGAAGGTGAGGGAGGGAGGGAACAGTGGAAGGGGGAAGGAAGGGGAGGAACAGGAAGGGGGAGTGGGAGGGGGAGGGAAATAGTGGAAGGGGGAGGGAGGGAGGGAACAGGAAGGGGAGGGAGGAGGGAACAGTGGAAGTTGGGGGAAGGAAGGAGGGAACAGTGGAAGGGGGAGGGAGGAGGAACAGTGGAAGGAGGAGGAGGAGGGAACAGTGAAGGGGGGAGGGAGGAGGAACAGTGGAAGGGGTGAGGGAGGAGGGAACAGTGGAAGGGGGAAGGAAGGAGGGAACAGGAAGGTGGGAGGGGAGGGAGGAACAGTGGAAGGGGGAGGGAGGAGGGAGGGAACAGTGGAAGGGGGAGGGAGGGAGGGAACAGTGGAAGGGGGAAGGGCTGAGGAACAGTGGAAGGGAGGGAGGGAGGGAACAGGAAGGGGGAGGGAGGGAGGGAACAGGAAGGGGGAGGGAGGGGTGAACAGGAAGGGGTGAGGAGAGGAACAGTGGAAGGGGGAGGAGGGAAGGAACAGGGAAGGGGGAGGGAGGAGGGAACAGTGGAAGGGGGAGGAGGAGGAACAGTGGAAGGGGGAGGGAGGGAGGAACAGTGGAAGGGGGAGGGAGGGAGGGAACAGGAAGGGGGAGGGAGGGAGGAACAGTGGAAGGGGGAGATAGGGAGGAACAGTGGAAGGGGGAAGGGAAGGAGGAACAGGGAAGGGGGAGGAGGAGGGGAACAGGAAGGGGGGAAGGGAGTGGAGGAACAGTGGAAGGGGTGAGGAGGAGGAACAGTGGAAGGTGAGGAGGGAGGAACAGTGAAGGGGGAGGAGGGAGGAACAGGGAAGGGGGAGGGAGGAGGGAACAGTGGAAGGGGGAGGAGGGAGGAACAGTGGAAGGGGGAGGGGAGGAGGGAACAGGGGAAGGGGGAGGAGGAGGAACAGTGGAAGGGCGGAGGAGAGGAACAGTGGAAGGGGGAGGAGGGAGGGAACAGTGAAGGGGGAGGAGTGGAGGAACAGTGGAAGGGGGAGGGAGGAGGAACAGGGTAGCAGAGGAGGGAGGGGAACAGTATAAGGGGAGGAGGGAGGGAACAGTGGAAGGGGGAAGGGAAGGAGGGAACAGTGGAAGGGGGAGGAGGAGGAACAGTGGAAGGGGAGGGAGGGAGGGAACAGTATAAGGGGGAGGAGGAGGAACAGTGGAAGGGGGAAGGGAAGGAGGGAACAGTGGAAGGGGGAGGGAGGAGGAACAGGAAGGTGAGGAGGGAGGAACAGTGGAAGGGGGAAGGAGGGAGGGAACAGTGGAATGGGGGAGGAGGGAAGGAACAGTGGAAGGGGGTGAGGAGGGAGGGAAACAGTGAAGGGGGAAGGGAAGGAGGGAACAGTGAAGGGGGAGGGAGGGAGGAAACAGGTGGGGAAGGGGGAGGGAGGAGGGAAACAGTGGAAGGGGGAGGGAGGGAGGGAACAGTGGGAGGGGTGAGGAGGAGGAACAGTGGAAGGGGGAGAGGGAAGGAACAGTGGGAAGGGGGAGAGAGGGAGGAACAGTGGAAGGGGTGAGGGGAGGGAGGAACAGGAAGGGGGAAGGAGGGAGGGAACAGTGGAAGGGGAGGGAGGGAGGGGAACAGTGGAAGGGTGAGGAGGGAGGAACAGTGGAAGGGGGAGGGAGGAGGAACAGTGGAAGGGGGAGGGAGGGAGGAACAGTGGAAGGGGTGAGAGTGAGGAACAGTGGAAGGGGGGAAGGGAAGGAGGGAACAGTGGAAGGGGGAGGGAGGGAGGAACAGTGAAGGGGAGGAGGGAGGAACAGTGGAAGGGGGAGGGAGGAGGAACAGTGGAAGGGGGAAGGAAGGAGGAACAGGAAGGGGGAGGGAGGGAGGGAACAGTGGAAGGGGGAGGGAGGGAGGGAACAGTGGAAGGGGGAGGGAGGGTGGAACAGGAAGGGGGTGAGGGAGGGAGGGACTGAGTAAAGGGGGAAGGAAGGAGGGAACACTGGAAGGTGGGAGGGAGGGAGGAACAGGAAGGGGGAGGAGGGAGGGAGGAACAGTGGAAGGGGGAGGGAGGGAGGGAACAGTGAAGGGGGAAGGGAAGGAGGAAACAGTGGAAGGGGGAGGAGGGAGTGGAACAGTGGAAGGGGGAGGGAGGGAGGGAACAGTGGAAGGGGGGAGGAGGAGGGAACAGTGGAAGGGGTGAGGGAGGGAGGGAACAGTGGAAGGGGGGAGGGAGGGAAGGAACAGTGGAAGGGGGGAGGGAGGGAGGGAACAGTGGAAGGGGGGAGGGAGGGAGGGAACAGTGGAAGGGGGGGAGGGAGGGCGGGAACAGTGGAAGGGGGGGAGGGAGGGAGGGAACAGTGGAAGGGGGGAGGGAGGGAGGGAAGAGTGGAAGGGGGGAGATAGGGAGGGAACAGTGGAAGGGGGGAAGGGAAGGAGGGAACAGTGGAAGGGGGGAGGGAGGGAGGGAACAGTGGAAGGGGGAAGGGAGGGAGGGAACAGTGGAAGGGGGTGAGGGAGGGAGGGAACAGTGGAAGGGGTGAGGGAGGGAGGGAACAGTGGAAGGGGGGAAGGGAAGGAGGGAACAGTGGA
Organism: Cherax quadricarinatus; assembly: GCF_038502225.1. Classification (NCBI taxonomy): domain Eukaryota; kingdom Metazoa; phylum Arthropoda; class Malacostraca; order Decapoda; family Parastacidae; genus Cherax; species Cherax quadricarinatus. The sequence goes on from NW_027195246.1 coordinate 96,704, forward strand.
AGGGGGGAGGGAGGGAGGGAACAGTGGAAGGGGGGGAGGGAGGAGGGAACAGTGGAAGGGGGGAGGGAGGGAGGGAACAGTGGAAGGGGGGAGGGAGGGAGGGAACAGTGGAAGGGCGGAGGGAGGGAGGGGAACAGTGGAAGGGGGGAGGGAGGGAGGGAACAGTGGAAGGGGGGAGGGAGGGAGGGAACAGTGGAAGGGGGGAGGGAGGGAGGGAACAGTGAAGGGGGGGAGGGGAGGGAGGGAACAGTGGAAGGGGGGGGGAGGGAGGAGGGAACAGTGGAAGGGGGAGGGAGGGAGGGAACAGTGGAAATGGGGGGAGGGAGGGAGGGAACAGTGGAAGGGGGGGAGGGAGGAGGGAACAGTGGAAGGGGGGAGGGAGGGAACAGTGGAAGGGGGGAGGGAGGGAGGGAACAGTGGAAGGGGGGAGGGAGGGAGGGAACAGTGGAAGGGGGGAGGGAGGGAGGGAATAGTGGAAGGGGGGAGGGAGGGAGGGAACAGTGGAAGGGGGGAGGGAGGTAGGGAACAGTGGAAGGGGTGAGGGAGGGAGGGAACAGTGGAAGGGGTGAGGGAGGGAGAGAACAGTGGAAGGGGTGAGGGAGGGAGGGAACAGTGGAAGGGGTGAGGGAGGGAGGGAACAGTGGAAGGGGTGAGGGAGGGAGAGAACAGTGGAAGGGGTGAGGGAGGGAAGGAACAGTGGAAGGGGTGAGGGAGGGAGGGAGGTCAGGAAGAGTACAAGGTGCGGGAGATCAAAGGAACATCCCTGTCTTCATTAAAAACTACACACACACACACACACATACACACACACACACACACACACACACACACACACACACACATACATATACACACACACACACACACACACACACACACACATACACACACACACACACACACACACACACACATACACACACACACACACACACACACACACACAGGATGAGCCCATGGTTCACCCAAAGGTGCAGGGAGGCAATAACCAAATGTGCTAGGGAATGGAAGAAATATAGAAGGCAAAGAGCCTAGGAGATTAAAGAGTCGTAGAGCCAGAAACTAATATGCACAGATAAGAAGGGAGGCCCAACGAAAATATGAAAACTACATAGCAGTGAAAGCCGAATCTGACCCTAAGCTGTTGTACAGCCACATCAGGAAGAAAACTACAGTCAAGGACCAGGTAATCAGGCTAAGGAAGGAAGGAAGGAGTAGAGACAACAAGAAATGACCGTGAAGTATGTGAGGAACTCAACAAGAGATTCAAAGAAATGTTCACAGAGGAGACAGAAGGGGCTCCAGAAAGACGGAGAGGTGGGGCACACCACCATGTGCTGGACACAGTGCACACAACCGAGGAAGAAGTGAAGAGGCTTCTGAGTGAGCTAGATACCTCAAAGGCAATGGGGCCAGATAACATCTCCCCATGGGTATTGAGAGAGGGAGCAGAGGCGCTATGTGTACCACTGACAAATATCTTCAACGCATCCACGAAACAGGACGACTACCGGAAGTATGGAAGACAGCAAATGTAGTCCCAATTTTTAAAGAAGGAGACAGACATGAAGCACTAAACTACAGACCAGTGTCATGGAGAAGATTGTGGTGGAACACTTAGAAAGAGATGACCTTGTCAACGACAGCCAACACTGTTTCAGGGATCCTGTGTCACAAACCTACTGGAGTTCTATGACATGGTGACAGCAGTAAGACAAGAGAGAGAGGGGTGGGTGGATTGCATTTTTTTTGGACTGCAAGAAGGCGTTTGACACAGTTTCAGACGAGATTAATGCGGAAGCTGGAGGACCAAGCAGGGATAACAGGGAAGGCACTACAATGGATCAATGAATACTTGTCAGGAAGACAGCAGCGACTCACGGTACGTGGCGAGGTGTCAGAGTGGGCGCCTGTGACCAGCGGGGCCCCACAGGGGTCAGTCCTAGGACCAGTGCTGTTTCTGGTATTTGTGAACGACATGACGGAAGGAATAAACTCCGAGGTGTCCCTGTTTGCAGATGACGTGAAGTTGATGAGAAGAATTCATTCAGACGAAGACCAGGCAGAACTACAAAGGGATCTGGACAGGCTGCAGACCTGGTCCAGCAATTGGCTCCTGGAGTTCAACCCCACCAAGTGCAAAGTCATGAAGATTGGGGGAGGGCACAGAAGACTGCAGACAGAATACAGTTTAGGGGGCCAGAGACTACAAACTTCACTTAAGGAAAAAGATCTTGGGGTGAGTATAACACCGAGCACATCTCCTGAAGCGCACGTCCACCATATAACTGCTGCAGCATATGGGCGCCTAGCAAACCTCAGAACAGCATTCCGACATCTTAATAAGGAATTGTTCAGCCACAATTAGGTGAGTACACACACACGACAGGAGGAATTGATAAGGTGGACAAAGACAGGATGTTCCAGAGACTTGACACAGCAACAAGGGGACACAGTTGGAAGCTGAAGACATAGATGAATCACAGGGATGTTAGGAAGTATTTCTTGAGCCACAGAGTAGTCAGGAAGTGGAATAGTTTGGGAAGCGATGTAGTGGAGGCAGGATCCATACATAGCTTTAAGCAGAGGTATGATAAAGCTCACGGTTCAGGGAGAGTGACCTAGTAGCGATCAGTGAAGAGGCGGGGCCAGGAGCTCGGACTCGACCCCCGCAACCTCAACTAGGTGAGTACAACTAGGTGAGTACACACACACACACACACACACACACACACACACACACATAAACACACACACACACTCACGCACACACACATGACCCAGCTGGCAAATTTTTGGAGAATAGGGGGGTTTGCAAGAAGAAGAACCTAGCTAGTGAAAGTGACTTTCAAGGCAGAATTGACTCGGAACAGGATCCTGCAGGAGAAAGCAAGACTAAGGGACATGCCGGCATACTGGAAGGTGTATCTCGACTGCGACAGAACACAAGAAGAAAGGGAGAAACTGAGAGAGATGGTACAAAGACGAAAGGAGGAAAGAGAGGAGAAGATGAAGATGGAGATGGACATGAGAACCCAGACTCAGGAGGAAGATCAAATACAGCCACCCTCACAACTACCTACAGAATCCCCCCAACCAGGACAACCCCAGTGCAACCAAACATTCTAATCCAAAACACACATGCCATATCCAATGCCCCCACCCACCTCATTACAAACTCCACCCCCACAGCAGCCACCCATAGTTCCTTATCAGGTCTCCCACTTCCCCAACCTCAACATACCCCCCAGACGACAGTTTTAGAAAAGAAATTGAAGGTGTAGTATACAAATGCAGATGGAATAACAAATAAGTGTGAGGAGTGGCATGAAAGAATCAAGGAGACATCCCCAGACAGAATAGCACTCACAGAAACAAAACTCACCAGAATAATAACAGATGCAATCTTTCCACCCGGATATCAAATCCTCAGGAAAGATAGAGGGAGGAGAGTGGGAAGAGTTGCACTGCTTATTAAAAACTGGTGGGAATTTGAGAAAATGGAAGGAATGGATGGCATGGGCGAAAGGGACTACTTTGCAGGAACAATCCAGTCTGAGGGCCATAAAGTGTTAATTGCAGTAATGTACAACCTGGCACAGAACCGCAGAAGGCCAAGAGAAGAATACGACAAGACCAACAGAGCAATGGTCGACACACTAGCCGAGGTGGCCAGAAGAGCTCACATGGGAGGAGCAAAGTTACTAGTTATGGGTGATTTCAGTCACAAGGAGAGTGACTGGGAAAACCTAGAGCCCTATAGTGGTCCCAAAACATGGAGAGCCAAGATGATTCATGTGGTACTGGAAAACCTCATGCATCAACATTTTAGAGACACTACCAGTGAGAGAGGTGAGAATCCAGCAAGACTTGATATTGTATTCACCTCGAGTAGTTTGGACATCGAGGATATCATGTATGAAAGGCCCCTGTGAGCTACTGATCATGTGGTTCTGTGCTTTCACTACATAGTTGAGCTACAAGTGGAGAGAATAGCAGGAATAGGATGGGAAAAACAAACTACAAAAGGGAGGACTACACTGGAATGAGGAACTTCCTGCAAGACTTGCAGGAAAACCAGTAAAAGAAATAAATGATGGACTATGTGACAACAAAATGCAAGGAGGCAGAGGAAAGGTTTGTTCCCAAGGGAAACAGAAATAATGGGAAGAACAGAACGAGTCCTTGGTTCACCCAAAGGTGTAGAGAGGCAAAAACTAGGTGTACTAGAGAATGGAAAAGGTACAGAAGACAGAGAACTCAGGAAAATAAAGAGATTAGCCGAAGAGCCAGAAACGAATATGCACAGATAAGAAGGGAGGCTCAGCGGCAATACGAAAATGACATAGCATCGAAAGTCAAGACTGACCCAAAGCTGTTGTACAGCCACATCAGGAGGAAAACAACAGTCAAGGACCAGGTAATCAGGCTGAGGAAGGGTGATGGGGAGTTCACAAGAAACGACCTACAGGTATGTCAGGAGCTCAACACGAGATTTAAAGAAGTATTTACAGTGGAAACCAGTAGGACTCCAGGAAATCAGAACAGGGGGGCACACCAGCAAGTGCTGGATGAGGTACATATAACCAAGGAGGAGGTGAAGAAGCTGCTATGTGAACTTGACACCTCAAAGGCGGTGGGACCAGACAACATCTCTCCATGGGTCCTTAAAGAGGGAGCAGAGATATTGTGTGAGCCATTAACAAAGATCTTCAACACATCCATTGAAACTGGGCAACTACCTGAGGTATGGAAGATGGAAAATGTAGCCCAAATTTAAAAAAAAAGGAGAGATATGAGGCATTAAACTACAGACCTGCGTCAATAACGTGTATAGTAAGCAAAGTCATGGAGAAGATCGTCAGGAGGAGAGTGGTGGAGCACCTGGAAAGAAACAAGTGTATAATCGACAACCAGCACGTTTTCAGGGAAGGAAAATCCTGTGTCACAAACCTACTGGAGTTTTATGACAAGGTGACAGAAAACAAGAGAGAGAGAGGGGTGGATAGACTGCATTTTCTTGGACTGCAAGAAGGCCTTCGACACAGTTCCTCACAAGAGGTTACTGCAAAAGCTAGAGGACCAGGCACACATAACAGGAAAGGCATTGCAATGGATCAGAGAATACCTGACAAGGAGGCAACAACGAGTCATGGTACGTGACGAGGTGTCAGAGTGGGCGCTTGTGACAAGCGGGGTTCCACAGGGGTCAGTCCTAGGACCTGTGCTGTTCTTGGTATATGTGAACGACATAACGGAAGGGATAGACTCAGAAGTGTCCTTGTTTGCAGATGATGCGAAGTTAATGAGAAGAATCAAATCGGACGAGGATCAGGCAGGACTACAAAGAGACCTGGACAGGCTACAAGCCTGGTCCAGCAACTGGCTCCTTGAGTTTAACCCTGCCAAATGCAAAGTCATGAAGATTGGGGAAGGGCAAAGAAGACCGCAGACACAATATAGTTTAGATGGCCAAAGACTGCAAACCTCACTCAAGGAAAAAGATCTGGGGGTGAGTATAACACCGAGCATATCTCCTGAGGCGCACATCAATCAGATAACTGCTGCAGCATACGGGCGCCTGGCAAACCTACGGATAGCGTTCCGATACCTCAGTAAGGATTCGTTTAAGACTGTATGCCATTTACGTCAGGCCCATACTGGAGTATGCAGCACCAGTTTGGAATCCACACCTAGTCAAGCACGTCAAGAAATTAGAGAAAGTGCAAAGGTTTGCAACAAGACTAGTCCCAGAGCTACGGGGATTGTCCTACGAAGAAAGGTTGAGGGATATCGGCCTGACGGCACTGGAGGACAAGAGGGTCAGGGGAGACATGATAACGACATATAAAATACTGCTCGGAATAGGCAAGGTGGACAAAGACGGGATGTTGCAGAGATGGGACACAGACACAAGAGGTCACAATTGGAAGTTGAAGACTCAGATGAATCAAAGGGATGTTAGGAAGTATTTCTTCAGTCATAGAGTAGTCAGGCCGTGGAATAGCCTAGAAAGTGACGTGGTGGAGGCAGGAACCATACATAGTTTTAAGACGAGGTATGATAAAGCTCATGGGGCAGGGAGAGAGAGGACCTAGTAGCAATCAGCGAAGAGGCGGGGCCAGGAGCTATGACTCGACCCCTGCAACGTCAAATAGGTGAGAACACACACACACACACACACACACACACATACACACACACACACACACACACACACAAACACACACACACACACACACACACACACACACACACACACACACACACACACACAAACACACACATACACACACACACACACACACACACACACACACACACACACACACACACACACACACACACACACACACACACACACACACACACACACACACACACACACACACACACACACACACACACACACACACACACACACACACACACACAAACACACACACACAAACACACACACACACACACACACACACACACACACACACACACACACACACTGTTATTCACCATATCATGTCACGTCAACCTGACTCCTTCGACCTGAATAAACTAGCCTTTGCAACTAGCCTGGACTAGACTTTGCAACTAGCCTGCACTAGCATTTGCAACTAGTCTGGACTAGACTTTGCAACTAGCCTGCACTAGCATTTGCAACTAGCCTGGACTAGCCTTTGCAACTAGCCTGGACTAGCATTTGCAACTAGCCTGCACTAGACTCTGGAATTCGCAAGGACTAGCCTTTGCAATTAGCCTGGACTAGACTTTGCAACTAGCCTGCACTAGCATTTGCAACTAGTCTGGACTAGACTTTGCAACTAGCCTGCACTAGCATTTGCAACTAGTCTGAACTAGCCTTTGCAACTAGCCTAGACTAGCCTTTGCAACTATCCTGGATTTGCCTTTTCAACTACCCTGGACTAGCCTTTGAAACTAGCCTAAACTAGCCTTTGCAAATAGCCTGGACTAGCCTTTGCAACTAGTCTGGACTAGACTTTGCAACTATCCTGGACTACCCTTTGCAACTCGCCTGGAGTAGCCTTTGCAACTAGTCTAGACTAGCCTTTGGAACTAGCCTAAACTAGCCTTCGCAACTAGTCTGGACTAGACTTTGCAACTATACTGGACTACACTTTGCAACTCGCCTGGAGTAGCTTTTGCAACTAGTCTAGACTAGCCTTTGGAACTAGCCTAAACTAGCCTTTGCAAATAGCCTGGACTAGCCTTTGCAACTAGCCTGGACTAGACTTTGCAACTAGCCTGAACTAGCCTTTGCGACTAGCCTGGGCTAGTCTTTGCAACTATCTTGGACTAGCCTTTGCAACTCGCCTGGACTAGCCTTTGCAACTAGTCTAGACTAGCCTTTGGAACTAGCCTAAACTAGCCTTTGCAAATAGCCTGGACTAGACTTTTCAACTAGCCTGGACTAGCCTTTGCAACAAGCGTGGACTAGCCTTTTCAAGTAGCCTGGATTAGACTTTGCAACTAGCCTGGACTAGCCTTTGCAACTAGCATAGACTAGCCTTTGCAACTAGGCTGGACTAGCCTTTGCAACTTGCCGGGATTAGCCTTTGCAACTAGCCTGGATTAGTCTTTTCAACTAGCCTGGACTAGCCTTTTGCAACTAGTCTGGACTAGTCTTTGCAACTAGCCTGGACTAGCCTTTGCAACTAGCCAGGAGTAGTGCTCCAACTCTCCTGGAATAGCCTTTGCAACTTACCTGGACTAGCCTTTGCAACTAGCCTGGGTTAGCCTTTTCAACTAACCTGGACTAGCCTTTGCCACTAGCGTAAACTAGCCTTTGTAACTTGCCTGGACTAGCCTTTGCAACTAAACTGGACTCACCTTTGCAACTAGCCTGGACTATCCTTTGCAATTAGCCTGGACCAGCAATTGCAAATAGATTCAACTAGCCTTTAAAACTAGCCTATACTCTCCTTCTCAACTAGCCTGGCTTAGCCTTTGCAACTAGCCTGGAGTAGCCGTTGCATCTACCCTGGCATAGCGTTTGCAACTAGCCAGGACTAGCTTTTTGAACTAACCCGGACTAGCCTTTCCAACTAGCCTGGAGTCGCAGTTCCAACTTGCCTGGACTACCCTTTGCAAATAACTTGGACTAGATTTTGCAACTAGTCTGGACTAGCCTTTACAATTTGCCTGGACTAGACTTTGCAGCCTGATTAGCTAACTAACGCAGCACTCAGATCATTAAACAAGGATGTTAGTGTAGTGCTGGGGCACGGTGGCCCTGAAGGTGCTAGTGCTGTCCTGGAGGAAAGTGCCCCAGAGGGTTCTAGTGATGTCCTGGAAGACAGTACTCGTGAGGGTACTAGTGGTGTCCTGGAGGAAAGTGCCCCAGAGGGTTCTAGTGCTGTCCTGGAGGAAAGTGCCCCAGAGGGTTCTAGTGATGTCCTGGAAGACAGTGCTCGTGAGGGTACTAGTGGTGTCCTGGAGGAAAGTGCCCCAGAGGGTTCTAGTGCTGTCCTGGAGGAAAGTGCCCCAGAGGGATCTAGTGATGTCCTGGAAGACAGTGCTCGTGACGGTACTAGTGGTGTCCTGGAAGGACACTGCTGGAGATGGACCAAAAGAGGATGATGCCTCAGCCAATAGTGTCGACGCAATACCAGCGACACCTGGTATAAACACTGATGTCCAAGCAGGGGTGAAAGATAGGGAGGAAACAGGAAAATTAATGAACCACCAGCAAACACATCTACAATAAATCCTAGGAAACAGAATTAAAATCTATGTAAATACTATGCCTTGGGTATCTGCAGGCAGGGTATATCTGGTAAAACTGGTGGGACATGCACCTTTGCTTTAGTGATGAATATGGGGAATACATTTTTGCTAATTTTACTGTAAAAAACCTTAAGGCACCTATAACAATCGGTGCCATTTACCGGATACCTCACACAAACATCCCAAATTTCAGTGAGAAGTTAAAGTCACTAATAACAAACAGACAAGTGAATAAGCACCACCTTCTCTTACCTGGAGACTTCAACATCAACCTTGGCTTACTAGATGATCAGCCTGTAACTGATTCCATTAACAATATGAACAACACACTTCTCATACCAACAATAACTAAACCAACCAGGCTCACTGAGACAAGTGCAACCATAATAGACCACATATGGACCAATATACTAGCCGCCCTTAAATCAGGGATAATCACAGATAGCACTACAGACCACTACCCTACCTTCCTCCTGACAAACATTAGTAAACCACCACTTGAATACAACAAAGTCTCATTTAGACTCCATGACGAGGCCTCAGTAAGGAAGTTCACAGCTGACCTAGAGACTGTTGACTGGCCTACAGAATTCTCCAAGGCCAATGGTATTGATGACTGGACAGACATTTTTCTTAACAAATTACTTAGACTATACAACAAACATTGTCCTATAAAAACAAAACAGATCACAAACAAACGGCTTGGTTGCCCATGGCTAACCAGCACCATTCTGAAATCCATTGACAAGAAACACCAATATGAAAAGCAATATAGACAGGGCTTAATACACAAAGATATTCTTAAACACTATTCATCAGCTCTCACCAAAGTAATAAAGAAAGCCAAACAACTATACTACTCCAGTAGATTCACAGACACTAGAGGAGATATAAAAAAGACCTGGAAAACACTCTCTCAGATTCTAGGGACCCACAAACGAGAAAAAAACCAAGAACATTGCCCTAACTAAACCTAATGAAACACCACTACATCCCACTGACACAGCTAACAAGATAAACGACTTCTTCTCAAACATAGGATCTAATCTCGCCAGTAAAATCCCTCATACCAATGCCCATGCCGGGGACTACCCAGATGGAAATTTCCCTAATTCCTTCTATCTTGCACCAACTGAGCCCACGGAAGTCACCGCGACCATAAAGTCACTTAAAAATAACTCAGGGAATCTGTCTCATGTCCCACCATTACTGTACAAGCGAGCGGCCCATGTCCTTTCGCATGCTATTTCATTACTTTTTAACAAGTCACTAGAAACTAGCACCTTCCCGAAACTACTCAAGACAGCAAGGGTTACACCAATACATAAAGGTGATGACCCTACAGACTTAAACAACTATGAGCCAATATCTAACTTACCATTGCTATCCAAAATCTTTGAGAAACTCGTGCACAGGAGACTGTATTCATTGATCAAAATATCGACTTGGATGACAGCCAATAAACTTACGCTTAACACTGGCAAAACCTACTACATTATGTTTGGTAGCAGAGCAGGAGATGCACAAATTAACAATAAGATTGACAACACTCTAATTACCAGAAATAATGGGGGTAAATTCCTAGGCCTATACCTCGACAACAACCTGAATTTCAGCACCCATATCCAACACATAACCAAAAAAGTATCCAAAACGGTTGGGATCCTCTCCAAGATACGATACTACGTGCCGCAAAATGCCCTTCTCACACTATACCATTCACTTATTTATCCATACCTCACCTATGCTATTTGTGCTTGGGGATCAACTGCAGCAACACACCTAAAGCCAATAATAACCCAACAAAAAGCTGCAGTAAGAATAATCACTAAAACTACTGTGCAATCTATATCTACAGGGCCTTAAACTCCAATATCAACCTTGACCTAAAACGTTTTCTTGATAGTTGTGACAGAACCCACAGGCATAACACCAGACACAAACATCTCTACGACATTCCCCGTGTCCGACTAAACCTTTACAAAAATTCAATATATGTCAAAGGCCCTAAAATCTGGAACACCTTACCTGAGAACTCTAGAACTGCAGACACATTCATCACCTTCAAAACTACAGTTAGAAAACATCTTATCTCCCTGATCCACCCCGACAACTAACTACATGATAACCTCCTGGTGGTTCACACTTACACTCACTCACCCACTGACTATAAACCCAGAAATACTAATCTTAATCTTAAAATAATAAATCCTAACTAGTCATAAGTTTGCCTATGATACTCCAATATAGACACTTTGTATTGTGCCAAAACAACAACATTCACATTGTTAAACTCACAAATTATGATGTAGTCACTTAGCCTTAATACCATAATCTGTAAGGATTTAATGTTAAGAATTAATCTAAGTCTGCCCAAAATGCCTAGCCAGGCTAGGTGTCCTAGTGGCCCCCTCTGTAATGCCTAGCCATGCTAGGTGTCCTAGTGGCCCCCTCTGTAATGCCTAGCCATGCTAGGTGTCCTAGTGGCCCCCCTCTGTAATTAGTATTTTATAACATGCAACTTCCCAGCAACTCCAGGAGCAGCTTGAGAAACTTGACCACTGTCTGGAAAATCTCCCAACTCCTGCCCCAAACATCTTACTACTGGGGGATCTCAACTTGAGACACCTAAAATGGAGGATTATAGCAACCAATGTTTTAGTAGAGATCATCCCAGGAGGCTGCAGCTCAGATGAAAATTCACACACACACGAACTATTAAACCTCTGCAACAAATTCACCTTAAACCAGCAAATATTAGAGCCAACAGTACACTTAGATCACAACATAATAGAGGTACAGACATGTACACACAGGGCTCTGGACCAGCAAAATGTGAGCAGTCATGAAGGTCTCTTCACGAAATTCAATTTCAATAACAAAAACATACAATGGGATCAAGTAAAAATACAATGGGATCAAGTCAACTATGTCCTAAATGAAACAAGCTGGGAAGTTATCCTAAACAACACGGACCCGAACATCTGCCTTGGAAAATAAGTTTTGAGGTTCTTGAGATCTGCTCAAGACAAAAAGACAAAAAGAAAAAGAAGATGTAAACTAGAAAGAGAGAGACGTTCCTTATATAGACGAAGGCGGAGAGTCGAAGGAGATGGACTGAAACTGGTCTTGAGACATCAGTTTTTGGATCTACCTTCCTGATTAACTGTACGCGACAGCAGACAACAACCCCTCATCTTTGTTGTGGTAAAGAACCTGTGTTCCTGTCATCTGGACTGACTATTCAAGGCTATAGACTCTGTGAAGAACTAGCCGTTGGGTTGTCACCAACACCTGTAACCCCCACACATCAGTAACGGCTACAATTTTGACAAGACGGTGTCAACCTCCACCAGACACCCCAGTATAACTGTACATATTAGCATTGAATTCAAATGTCATTTTCCCTTTGTGAATTATTATTCCTTTGTCTATTCAATAATTTTCCTGAGGAGGAGCCAGCCTTGGTAATACTATGTGAAGTTGTTACGGGGCTGAGTAGGCCTTCACAGTGGCAGTGTTGGTAGGGACGTCAGCTGACAATGTAAAGGACCCTTGTTCGATACTTATCATGTGTGTAAGCAATGGGCAAACCTCTCTACCCACGACCACTAGGAAGCTTTTGGCTATGTGTGGGGCAGTGGGTGGAGCAGTGGGTTGGCCAACTGGTGGGCCTGGGTGTTGGACCTGGGGTGGTGCTGGGTGATGGGTCAAGATAAGATAAGATCAGATTTCGTTCGGATTTTTAGCCCCGGAGGGTTAGCCACCCAGGATAAGCCATGAAAGTCAGTGCGTCATCCAGGACTGTCTAACTTATTTCCATTCGGGTCCTTAATCTTGTCCCCCAGGATGCGACCCACACCAGTCGACTAACACCCAGGATGCCACCCACACCAGTCGACTAACACCCAGGATGCCACCCACACCAGTCGACTAACACCCAGGATGCCACCCACACCAGTCGACTAACACCCAGGATGCCACCCACACCAGTCGACTAACACCCAGGATGCCACCCACACCAGTCGACTAACACCCAGGATGCCACCCACACCAGTCGACTAACACCCAGGATGCCACCCACACCAGTCGACTAACACCCAGGTACCTATTTGCTGCTAGGTGAACAGGACAACAGGTGTAAGGAAACGTGTCGAAATGTTTCCACCCGCCGGGAATCGAACCCGGGCCCTCCGTGTGTGAAGCGGGAGCTTTAGCCACCAGGCCACCGGGCCTTAAGTAAGTTTATTTAGGTATACACAAATACAGTAACATAGATCATCACACATAACAACATATGTGTACTTAACCTGGGATAAGACAAGTGACTTACTTCAGTTGGTGTCCTATATGTAGGTGGACTTTGGGGTGTTACTGGGGTGGGTCCTTGCTGGGTCTGGGGGTGGGTCTGGAGTGGGTCTCGGGGTGGGTCTGTGGTGGGTCTGGGGATGGGTCCGGGGTGGTTCAGGGGTGGGACAGTAGGTGGGCCAAAGTGGGCATTCTTACCACACCATTGATGTTATCACAGGTCCAGACCCTGCAATTCTTGAAGGCAGCCAGGGGTCTTGAAGGCAGCCAGGGGTCTTGAAGGCAGCCAGGGGTCTTGAAGGCAGCCAGGGGTCTTGAAGGCAGCCAGGGGTCTTGAAGGCAGCCAGGGGTCTTGAAGGCAGCCAGGGGTCTTGAAGGCAGCCAGGGGTCTTGAAGGCAGCCAGGGGTCTTGAAGGCAGCCAGGGGTCTTGAAGGCAGCCAGTGGTCTTGAAGACAGCCAGGGGTCTTGAAGGCAGTGATGGGTCTTGAAGGCAGCCAGGGGTCTTGAAGGCAGCCAGGGGTCTTGAAGGGGTCTTGAAGGCAGCCAGGGGTCTTGAAGGCAGCCAGGGGTCTTGAAGGCAGCCAGGGGTCTTGAAGGCAGCCAGGGGTCTTGAAGGCAGCCAGGGGTCTTGAAGGCAGCCAGGGGTCTTGAAGGAAGCCAGGGGTCTTGAAGCAGCCAGGGGCCAGGCAGCCAGGGGTCTTGAAGGCAGCCAGGGGTCTTGAAGGCAGCCAGGGGTCTTGAAGGCAGCCAGGGGTCTTGAAGGCAGCCAGGGGTCTTGAAGGCAGCCAGGGGTCTTGAAGGCAGCCAGGGGTCTTGAAGGCAGCCAGGGGTCTTGAAGGCAGCCAGGGGTCTTGAAGGCAGCCAGGGGTCTTGAAGGCAGCCAGGGGTCTTGAAGGCAGCCAGTCTTGAAGGCAGCCAGGGGTCTTGAAGGCAGCCAGGGGTCTTGAAGGCAGCCAGGCAGCCAGGGGTCTTGAAGGCAGCCAGGGGTCTTGAAGGCAGCCAGGGGTCTTGAAGGCAGCCAGGGGTCTTGAAGGCAGCCAGGGGTCTTGAAGGCAGCCAGGGGTCTTGAAGGTCAGCCAGGGGTCTTGAAGGCAGCCAGGGGTCTTGAAGGCAGAAGCAGCCAGGGGTCTTGAAGGCAGCCAGGGGTCTTGAAGGCAGCCAGGTCTTGAAGGCAGCCAGGGGTCAGCCAGGGGTCTTGAAGGCAGCCAGGGGTCTTGAAGGCAGCCAGGGGTCTTGAAGGCAGCCAGGGGTCTTGAAGGCAGCCAGGGGTCTTGAAGGCAGCCAGGGGTCTTGAAGGCAGCCAGGGGTCTTGAAGGCAGCCAGGGGTCTTGAAGGCAGCCAGGGGTCTTGAAGGCAGCCAGGGGTCTTGAAGGCAGCCAGGGGTCTTGAAGGCAGCCAGGGGTCTTGAAGGCAGCCAGGGGTCTTGAAGGCAGCCAGGGGTCTTGAAGGCAGCCAGGGGTCTTGAAGGCAGCCAGGGGTCTTGAAGGCAGCCAGGGGTCTTGAAGGCAGCCAGGGGTCTTGAAGGCAGCCAGGGGTCTTGAAGGCAGCCAGGGGTCTTGAAGGCAGCCAGGGGTCTTGAAGGCAGCCAGGGGTCTTGAAGGCAGCCAGGGGTCTTGAAGGCAGCCAGGGGTCTTGAAGGCAGCCAGGGGTCTTGAAGCCAGCCAGGGGTCTTGAAGGCAGCCAGGGGTCTTGAAGGCAGCCAGGGGTCTTGAAGGCAGCCAGGGGTCTTGAAGGCAGCCAGGGGTCTTGAAGGCAGCCAGGGGTCTTGAAGGCAGCCAGGGGTCTTGAAGGCAGCCAGGGGTCTTGAAGGCAGCCAGGGGTCTTGAAGGCAGCCAGGGGTCTTGAAGGCAGCCAGGGGTCTTGAAGGCAGCCAGGGGTCTTGAAGGCAGCCAGGGGTCTTGAAGGCAGCCAGGGGTCTTGAAGGCAGCCAGGGGTCTTGAAGGCAGCCAGGGGTCTTGAAGGCAGCCAGGGGTCTTGAAGGCAGCCAGGGGTCTTGAAGGCAGCCAGGGGTCTTGAAGGCAGCCAGGGGTCTTGAAGGCAGCCAGGGGTCTTGAAGGCAGCCAGGGGTCTTGAAGCAGCCAGCCAGGGGTCTTGAAGGCAGCCAGGGGTCTTGAAGGCAGCCAGGGGTCTTGAAGGCAGCCAGGGGTCTTGAAGGCAGACAGGGGTCTTGAAGACAGCCACGAGTACCCACACAAGTCCATTAACACCCGGGATGTGACCCACACCATTCCACTAACACCCAGGATGTGACCCACACAAGTCCATTAACACCCGGGATGTGACCCACACCATTCCACTAACACCCAGGATGTGACCCACACCAGCCCACTGAAACCCAGGATATGGCACACACCGGTCCATTAGTACCCTGGATGTGACCCACACCAGTCCACTAACAACAAGTATGTGACCCACACCAGTCCATTAACATTCAGTATGACCCACACCAGTCCATTAACACCCAGAATGCGACCCACGCCAGTCCATTAACACCCAGGATGTGACCCACACCAGTACATTAACACCCAGGATGTGACCCACTCCAGTATACTAACACTCAGGATGTGACTCATAGTTGTCCACTAACACCCAGGATGTGACCTACACCAGTCCACTAACACCCAGGATGTGACCCACACCAGTCCACTAACACCCAGGATGTGACCCACACCATTCCACTAACACCCTGGAAGTGACCCACACCAGTCCACTAACACCAAGGATGTGACCCACACCAGTCCACTAACACCCAGGATGTGACCCACACCAGTCCACTAACACCCAGGATGTGACCCACACCAGTCCACTAACACCCAGGATGTGACCCACACCAGTCCACTAACACCCAGGATGTGACCCACACCAGTCCACTAACACTCAGGATGTGACCCACACCAGTCCACTAACACCCAGGATGTGACCCACACCAGTCCACTAACACCCAGGATGTGACCCACACCAGTCCACTAACACCCAGGATGTTACCCACACCAGTCCACTAACACCCAGGATGTGACCCACACCAGTCCACTTGTGACCCACACCAGTCCACTAACACCCAGGATGTGACCCACACCAGTCCACTAACACCCAGGATGTGACCCACACCAGTCCACTAACACCCAGGATGTGACCCACACCAGTCCACTAACACTCAGGATGTGACCCACACCAGTCCACTAACACCCAGGATGTCCACTAACACCCAGGATGTGACCCACACCAGTCCACTAACACTCAGGATGTGACCCACACCAGTCCACTAACACCCAGGATGTGACCCACACCAGTCCACTAACACCCAGGATGTGACCCACACCAGTCCACTAACACCCAGGATGTGACCCACACCAGTCCACTAACACTCAGGATGTGACCCACACCAGTCCACTAACACCCAGGATGCCACCCACACCAGTCCACTAACACCCAGGATGTGACCCACACCAGTCCACTAACACCCAGGATGTGACCCACACCAGTCCACTAACACCCAGGATGTGACCCACACCAGTCCACTAACACCCAGGATGTGACCCACACCAGTCCACTAACACCCAGGATGTGACCCACACCAGTCCACTAACACCCAGGATGTGACCCACACCAGTCCACTAACACCCAGGATGTGACCCACACCAGTCCACTAACACCCAGGATGTGACCCACACCAGTCCACTAACACCCAGGATGTGACCCACACCAGTCCACTAACAGCCAGGATGTGACCCACACCAGTCCACTAACACCCAGGATGTGACCCACACCAGTCCACTAACACCCAGGATGTGACCCACACCAGTCCACTAACACCCAGGATGTGACCCACACCAGTCCACTAACACCCAGGATGCGACCCACACCAGTCCACTAACACCCAGGATGTGACCCACACCAGTCCACTAACACACAGGATGTGACCCACACCAGTCCACTAACACCCAGGATGCCACCCACACCAGTCCACTAACATCCAGGATGCCACCCACACCAGTCCACTAACACCCAGGATGTGACCCACACCAGTCCACTAACACCCAGGATGCCCCCCACCAGTCCACTAACACCCAGGATGTCCACTAACACCCGACCCACACCAGTCCACTAACATCCAGGATGCGACCCACACCAGTCCACTAACACCCAGGATGTCCACTAACACCCAGGATGCCACCCACACCAGTCCACTAACACCCAGGATGTGACCCACACCAGTCCACTAACATCCAGGATGCGACCCACACCAGTCCACTAACACCCAGTATGCCACCCACACCAGTGCACTAACACCCAGGATGCCACCCACACCAGTCCACTAACACCCAGGATGCCACCCACACCAGTCCACTAACACCCAGGATGCCACCCACACCAGTCCACTAACACCCAGGATGCCACCCACACCAGTCCACTAACACCCAGGATGCCACCCACACCAGTCCACTAACACCCAGGTACCCATTTTAAACTGATGGGTGAACAGGGACAGGGACAGCAGGTGTCTTACGGAAACACGTCCCTAATCTTTTCCAGCCTTAGCGGAGGAGATTCGAACCCAGGACCTCAGTGTGTGAGGTGAGTACTCTAGCGACCGAGCTACGGGACACATGTACAACACCTAGGTGTCTTTACTGATGAATAAGACACCTGTACAACACCTGGGTGTCTTAATACAAGTAACCCAGGCAGTACACTGGCTTGCCCATCAGTAAGCGACGCAGGACGGGAGCCAGGGATCGAACCCCAGACATGACGGTAATGTATCTTCCATGCTACTAACAGCTTGGTTTGATTGATACATCTGCTGTATTAAAAGATATGTGTTGATTACTACAGTACTCACTGTATAAGTGAGTACGTGTTGTATTACCTACTCAGTCCTACTGTATCCACTGCATTAGTTGTCACTGGTTGTATTATATACTGTAACTACTGTAAAGTGATCCTAGACCAATAAATATGATAGTAGAGACCACAACAGTGGTCCTGGACCACTACTGTGGTCTCTACATAGTAGTGGTCTTTAACCACAACAGTGGTCCTGGACCACTACTGTGGTTTCTACATAGTAGTGGTCTTTAACCACAACAGTGGTCCTGGACCACTACTGTGGTTTCTACATAGTAGTGGTCTTTAACCACAACAGTGGTCCTGGACCACTACTGTGGTCTCTACATAGTAGTGGTCTTTAACCACAACAGTGCTCCTGGACCACTACTGTGGTCTCTACATAGTAGTGGTCTTTAACCACAACAATGGTCCTGGACCACTACTGTGGTTTCTACATAGTAGTGGTCTTTAACCACAACAATGGTCCTGGACCACTACTGTGGTTTCTACATAGTAGTGGTCTTTAACCACAACAGTGGTCCTGGACCACTACTGTGGTCTCTACATAGTAGTGGTCTTTAACCACAACAGTGGTCCTGGACCACTACTGTGGTCTCTACATAGTAGTGGTCTTTAACCACAACAGTGGTCCTGGACCACTACTGTGGTCTCTACATAGTAGTGGTCTTTAACCACAACAGTGGTCCGGCAGGGTGACCCACCAAGGCAGGGTGACCCACCAAGGCAGGGTGACCCACCAAGGCAGGGTGACCCACCAAGGCAGGGTGACCCACCAAGGCAGGGTGACCCACCAAGGCAGGGTGACCCACCAAGGCAGGGTGACCCACCAAGGCAGGGTGACCCACCAAGGCAGGGTGACCCACCAAGGCAGGGTGACCCACCAAGGCAGGGTGACCCACCAAGGCAGGGTGACCCACCAAGGCAGGGTGACCCACCAAGGCAGGGTGACCCACCAAGGCAGGGTGACCCACCAAGGCAGGGTGACCCACCAAGGCAGGGTGACCCACCAAGGCAGGGTGACCCACCAAGGCAGGGTGACCCACCAAGGCAGGGTGACCCACCAAGGCAGGGTGACCCACCAAGGCAGGGTGACCCACCAAGGCAGGGTGACCCACCAAGGCAGGGTGACCCACCAAGGCAGGGTGACCCACCAAGGCAGGGTGACCCACCAAGGCAGGGTGACCCACCAAGGCAGGGTGACCCACCAAGGCAGGGTGACCCACCAAGGCAGGGTGACCCACCAAGGCAGGGTGACCCACCAAGGCAGGGTGACCCACCAAGGCAGGGTGACCCACCAAGGCAGGGTGACCCACCAAGGCAGGGTGACCCACCAAGGCAGGGTGACCCACCAAGGCAGGGTGACCCACCAAGGCAGGGTGACCCACCAAGGCAGGGTGACCCACCAAGGCAGGGTGACCCACCAAGGCAGGGTGACCCACCAAGGCAGGGTGACCCACCAAGGCAGGGTGACCCACCAAGGCAGGGTGACCCACCAAGGCAGGGTGACCCACCAAGGCAGGGTGACCCACCAAGGCAGGGTGACCCACCAAGGCAGGGTGACCCACCAAGGCAGGGTGACCCACCAAGGCAGGGTGACCCACCAAGGCAGGGTGACCCACCAAGGCAGGGTGACCCACCAAGGCAGGGTGACCCACCAAGGCAGGGTGACCCACCAAGGCAGGGTGACCCACCAAGGCAGGGTGACCCACCAAGGCAGGGTGACCCACCAAGGCAGGGTGACCCACCAAGGCAGGGTGACCCACCAAGGCAGGGTGACCCACCAAGGCAGGGTGACCCACCAAGGCAGGGTGACCCACCAAGGCAGGGTGACCCACCAAGGCAGGGTGACCCACCAAGGCAGGGTGACCCACCAAGGCAGGGTGACCCACCAAGGCAGGGTGACCCACCAAGGCAGGGTGACCCACCAAGGCAGGGTGACCCACCAAGGCAGGGTGACCCACCAAGGCAGGGTGACCCACCAAGGCAGGGTGACCCACCAAGGCAGGGTGACCCACCAAGGCAGGGTGACCCACCAAGGCAGGGTGACCCACCAAGGCAGGGTGACCCACCAAGGCAGGGTGACCCACCAAGGCAGGGTGACCCACCAAGGCAGGGTGACCCACCAAGGCAGGGTGACCCACCAAGGCAGGGTGACCCACCAAGGCAGGGTGACCCACCAAGGCAGGGTGACCCACCAAGGCAGGGTGACCCACCAAGGCAGGGTGACCCACCAAGGCAGGGTGACCCACCAAGGCAGGGTGACCCACCAAGGCAGGGTGACCCACCAAGGCAGGGTGACCCACCAAGGCAGGGTGACCCACCAAGGCAGGGTGACCCACCAAGGCAGGGTGACCCACCAAGGCAGGGTGACCCACCAAGGCAGGGTGACCCACCAAGGCAGGGTGACCCACCAAGGCAGGGTGACCCACCAAGGCAGGGTGACCCACCAAGGCAGGGTGACCCACCAAGGCAGGGTGACCCACCAAGGCAGGGTGACCCACCAAGGCAGGGTGACCCACCAAGGCAGGGTGACCCACCAAGGCAGGGTGACCCACCAAGGCAGGGTGACCCACCAAGGCAGGGTGACCCACCAAGGCAGGGTGACCCACCAAGGCAGGGTGACCCACCAAGGCAGGGTGACCCACCAAGGCAGGGTGACCCACCAAGGCAGGGTGACCCACCAAGGCAGGGTGACCCACCAAGGCAGGGTGACCCACCAAGGCAGGGTGACCCACCAAGGCAGGGTGACCCACCAAGGCAGGGTGACCCACCAAGGCAGGGTGACCCACCAAGGCAGGGTGACCCACCAAGGCAGGGTGACCCACCAAGGCAGGGTGACCCACCAAGGCAGGGTGACCCACCAAGGCAGGGTGACCCACCAAGGCAGGGTGACCCACCAGGCAGGCAGGGTGACCCACCAAGGCAGGGGTGGCAGGGTGACCCACCAAGGCAGGGTGACCCACCAAGGCAGGGTGACCCACCAAGGCAGGGTGACCCACCAAGGCAGGGTGACCCACCAAGGCAGGGTGACCCACCAAGGCAGGGTGACCCACCAAGGCAGGGTGACCCACCAAGGCAGGGTGACCCACCAAGGCAGGGTGACCCACCAAGGCAGGGTGACCCACCAAGGCAGGGTGACCCACCAAGGCAGGGTGACCCACCAAGGCAGGGTGACCCACCAAGGCAGGGTGACCCACCAAGGCAGGGTGACCCACCAAGGCAGGGTGACCCACCAAGGCAGGGTGACCCACCAAGGCAGGGTGACCCACCAAGGCAGGGTGACCCACCAAGGCAGGGTGACCCACCAAGGCAGGGTGACCCACCAAGGCAGGGTGACCCACCAAGGCAGGGTGACCCACCAAGGCAGGGTGACCCACCAAGGCAGGGTGACCCACCAAGGCAGGGTGACCCACCAAGGCAGGGTGACCCACCAAGGCAGGGTGACCCACCAAGGCAGGGTGACCCACCAAGGCAGGGTGACCCACCAAGGCAGGGTGACCCACCAAGGCAGGGTGACCCACCAAGGCAGGGTGACCCACCAAGGCAGGGTGACCCACCAAGGCAGGGTGACCCACCAAGGCAGGGTGACCCACCAAGGCAGGGTGACCCACCAAGGCAGGGTGACCCACCAAGGCAGGGTGACCCACCAAGGCAGGGTGACCCACCAAGGCAGGGTGACCCACCAAGGCAGGGTGACCCACCAAAGGCAGGGTGGCACACCAAGGCAGGGTGACCCACCAAGGCAGGGTGACCCACCAAGGCAGGGTGACCCACCAAGGCAGGGTGACCCACCAAGGCAGGGTGACCCACCAAGGCAGGGTGACCCACCAAGGCAGGGTGACCCACCAAGACCCACCCCCCCAGGGTGACCCACCAAGGCAGGGTGACCCACCAAGGCAGGGTGACCCACCAAGGCAGGGTGACCCACCAAGGCAGGGTGACCCACCAAGGCAGGGTGACCCACCAAGGCAGGGTGACCCACCAAGGCAGGGTGACCCACCAAGGCAGGGTGACCCACCAAGGCAGGGTGACCCACCAAGGCAGGGTGACCCACCAAGGCAGGGTGACCCACCAAGGCAGGGTGACCCACCAAGGCAGGGTGACCCACCAAGGCAGGGTGACCCACCAAGGCAGGGTGACCCACCAAGGCAGGGTGACCCACCAAGGCAGGGTGACCCACCAAGGCAGGGTGACCCACCAAGGCAGGGTGACCCACCAAGGCAGGGTGACCCACCAAGGCAGGGTGACCCACCAAGGCAGGGTGACCCACCAAGGCAGGGTGACCCACCAAGGCAGGGTGACCCACCAAGGCAGGGTGACCCACCAAGGCAGGGTGACCCACCAAGGCAGGGTGACCCACCAAGGCAGGGTGACCCACCAAGGCAGGGTGACCCACCAAGGCAGGGTGACCCACCAAGGCAGGGTGACCCACCAAGGCAGGGTGACCCACCAAGGCAGGGTGACCCACCAAGGCAGGGTGACCCACCAAGGCAGGGTGACCCACCAAGGCAGGGTGACCCACCAAGGCAGGGTGACCCACCAAGGCAGGGTGACCCACCAAGGCAGGGTGACCCACCAAGGCAGGGTGACCCACCAAGGCAGGGTGACCCACCAAGGCAGGGTGACCCACCAAGGCAGGGTGACCCACCAAGGCAGGGTGACCCACCAAGGCAGGGTGACCCACCAAGGCAGGGTGACCCACCAAGGCAGGGTGACCCACCAAGGCAGGGTGACCCACCAAGGCAGGGTGACCCACCAAGGCAGGGTGACCCACCAAGGCAGGGTGACCCACCAAGGCAGGGTGACCCACCAAGGCAGGGTGACCCACCAAGGCAGGGTGACCCACCAAGGCAGGGTGACCCACCAAGGCAGGGTGACCCACCAAGGCAGGGTGACCCACCAAGGCAGGGTGACCCACCAAGGCAGGGTGACCCACCAAGGCAGGGTGACCCACCAAGGCAGGGTGACCCACCAAGGCAGGGTGACCCACCAAGGCAGGGTGACCCACCAAGGCAGGGTGACCCACCAAGGCAGGGTGACCCACCAAGGCAGGGTGACCCACCAAGGCAGGGTGACCCACCAAGGCAGGGTGACCCACCAAGGCAGGGTGACCCACCAAGGCAGGGTGACCCACCAAGGCAGGGTGACCCACCAAGGCAGGGTGACCCACCAAGGCAGGGTGACCCACCAAGGCAGGGTGACCCACCAAGGCAGGGTGACCCACCAAGGCAGGGTGACCCACCAAGGCAGGGTGACCCACCAAGGCAGGGTGACCCACCAAGGCAGGGTGACCCACCAAGGCAGGGTGACCCACCAAGGCAGGGTGACCCACCAAGGCAGGGTGACCCACCAAGGCAGGGTGACCCACCAAGGCAGGGTGACCCACCAAGGCAGGGTGACCCACCAAGGCAGGGTGACCCACCAAGGCAGGGTGACCCACCAAGGCAGGGTGACCCACCAAGGCAGGGTGACCCACCAAGGCAGGGTGACCCACCAAGGCAGGGTGACCCACCAAGGCAGGGTGACCCACCAAGGCAGGGTGACCCACCAAGGCAGGGTGACCCACCAAGGCAGGGTGACCCACCAAGGCAGGGTGACCCACCAAGGCAGGGTGACCCACCAAGGCAGGGTGACCCACCAAGGCAGGGTGACCCACCAAGGCAGGGTGACCCACCAAGGCAGGGTGACCCACCAAGGCAGGGTGACCCACCAAGGCAGGGTGACCCACCAAGGCAGGGTGACCCACCAAGGCAGGGTGACCCACCAAGGCAGGGTGACCCACCAAGGCAGGGTGACCCACCAAGGCAGGGTGACCCACCAAGGCAGGGTGACCCACCAAGGCAGGGTGACCCACCAAGGCAGGGTGACCCACCAAGGCAGGGTGACCCACCAAGGCAGGGTGACCCACCAAGGCAGGGTGACCCACCAAGGCAGGGTGACCCACCAAGGCAGGGTGACCCACCAAGGCAGGGTGACCCACCAAGGCAGGGTGACCCACCAAGGCAGGGTGACCCACCAAGGCAGGGTGCTTCCACTACAGACTGATACACTCTTGAAGTCATTCTGTTTCGCTCCATTCTCTCTACATGTCCGAACCACCTCAACAACCCTTCCTCAGCCCTCTGGACAACAGTTTTGGTAATCCCGCACCTCCTCCTAACTTCCAAACTACGAATTCTCTGCATTATATTCACACCACACATTGCTCTCAGACATGACATCTCCACTGCCTCCAGCCTTCTCCTCGCTGCAACATTCATCACCCATGCTTCACACCCATATAAGAGCGTTGGTAAAACTATACTCTCATACATTCCCCTCTTTGCCTCCAAGGACAAAGTTCTTTGTCTCCACAGACTCCTAAGTCCTGGGTGTTAGTGGACTGGTGTGGGTGGCATCCTGGGTGTTAGTGGACTGGTGTGGGTGGCATCCTGGGTGTTAGTGGACTGGTGTGGGTGGCATCCTGGGTGTTAGTGGACTGGTGTGGGTGGCATCCTGGGTGTTAGTGGACTGGTGTGGGTGGCATCCTGGGTGTTAGTGGACTGGTGTGGGTGGCATCCTGGGTGTTAGTGGACTGGTGTGGGTGGCATCCTGGGTGTTAGTGGACTGGTGTGGGTGGCATCCTGGGTGTTAGTGGACTGGTGTGGGTGGCATCCTGGGTGTTAGTGGACTGGTGTGGGTGGCATCCTGGGTGTTAGTGGACTGGTGTGGGTGGCATCCTGGGTGTTAGTGGACTGGTGTGGGTCACATCCTGGGTGTTAGTGGACTGGTGTGGGTCACATCCTGGGTGTTAGTGGACTGGTGTGGGTGGCATCCTGGGTGTTAGTGGACTGGTGTGGGTCACATCCTGGGTGTTAGTGGACTGGTGTGGGTCACATCCTGGGTGTTAGTGGACTGGTGTGGGTCACATCCTGGGTGTTAGTGGACTGGTGTGGGTCACATCCTGGGTGTTAGTGGACTGGTGTGGGTCACATCCTGGGTGTTAGTGGACTGGTGTGGGTCGCATCCTGGGTGTTAGTGGACTGGTGTGGGTCACATCCTGGGTGTTAGTGGACTGGTGTGGGTGGCATCCTGGGTGTTAGTGGACTGGTGTGGGTCACATCCTGGGTGTTAGTGGACTGGTGTGGGTCGCATCCTGGGTGTTAGTGGACTGGTGTGGGTGGCATCCTGGGTGTTAGTGGACTGGTGTGGGTCACATCCTGGGTGTTAGTGGACTGGTGTGGGTCGCATCCTGGGTGTTAGTGGACTGGTGTGGGTCACATCCTGGGTGTTAGTGGACTGGTGTGGGTCACATCCTGGGTGTTAGTGGACTGGTGTGGGTCGCATCCTGGGTGTTAGTGGACTGGTGTGGGTGGCATCCTGGGTGTTAGTGGACTGGTGTGGGTCGCATCCTGGGTGTTAGTGGACTGGTGTGGGTGGCATCCTGGGTGTTAGTGGACTGGTGTGGGTCGCATCCTGGGTGTTAGTGGACTGGTGTGGGTCACATCCTGGGTGTTAGTGGACTGGTGTGGGTCGCATCCTGGGTGTTAGTGGACTGGTGTGGGTCACATCCTGGGTGTTAGTGGACTGGTGTGGGTCACATCCTGGGTGTTAGTGGACTGGTGTGGGTGGCATCCTGGGTGTTAGTGGACTGGTGTGGGTCACATCCTGGGTGTTAGTGGACTGGTGTGGGTCACATCCTGGGTGTTAGTGGACTGGTGTGGGTGGCATCCTGGGTGTTAGTGGACTGGTGTGGGTCACATCCTGGGTGTTAGTGTGCTGGTGTGGGGGTCACATCCTGGGTGTTAGTGGACTGGTGTGGGTGGCATCCTGGGTGTTAGTGGACTGGTGTGGGTCACATCCTGGGTGTTAGTGGACTGGTGTGGGTCACATCCTGGGTGTTAGTGGACTGGTGTGGGTGGCATCCTGGGTGTTAGTGGACTGGTGTGGGTCACATCCTGGGTGTTAGTGGACTGGTGTGGGTCACATCCTGGGTGTTAGTGGACTGGTGTGGGTCACATCCTGGGTGTTAGTGGACTGGTGTGGGTGGCATCCTGGGTGTTAGTGGACTGGTGTGGGTCACATCCTGGGTGTTAGTGGACTGGTGTGGGTCACATCCTGGGTGTTAGTGGACTGGTGTGGGTGGCATCCTGGGTGTTAGTGGACTGGTGTGGGTCGCATCCTGGGTGTTAGTGGACTGGTGTGGGTGGCATCCTGGGTGTTAGTGGACTGGTGTGGGTCACATCCTGGGTGTTAGTGGACTGGTGTGGGTCACATCCTGGGTGTTAGTGGACTGGTGTGGGTCACATCCTGGGTGTTAGTGGACTGGTGTGGGTCACATCCTGGGTGTTAGTGGACTGGTGTGGGTCACATCCTGGGTGTTAGTGGACTGGTGTGGGTCACATCCTGGGTGTTAGTGGACTGGTGTGGGTCACATCCTGGGTGTTAGTGGACTGGTGTGGGTCACATCCTGGGTGTTAGTGGACTGGTGTGGGTCACATCCTGGGTGTTAGTGGACTGGTGTGGGTCACATCCTGGGTGTTAGTGGACTGGTGTGGGTCACATCCTGGGTGTTAGTGGACTGGTGTGGGTCACATCCTGGGTGTTAGTGGACTGGTGTGGGTCACATCCTGGGTGTTAGTGGACTGGTGTGGGTCACATCCTGGGTGTTAGTGGACTGGTGTGGGTCACATCCTGGGTGTTAGTGGACTGGTGTGGGTCACATCCTGGGTGTTAGTGGACTGGTGTGGGTCACATCCTGGGTGTTAGTGGACTGGTGTGGGTCACATCCTGGGTGTTAGTGGACTGGTGTGGGTCACATCCTGGGTGTTAGTGGACTGGTGTGGGTCACATCCTGGGTGTTAGTGGACTGGTGTGGGTCACATCCTGGGTGTTAGTGGACTGGTGTGGGTCACATCCTGGGTGTTAGTGGACTGGTGTGGGTCACATCCTGGGTGTTAGTGGACTGGTGTGGGTCACATCCTGGGTGTTAGTGGACTGGTGTGGGTCACATCCTGGGTGTTAGTGGACTGGTGTGGGTCACATCCTGGGTGTTAGTGGACTGGTGTGGGTCACATCCTGGGTGTTAGTGGACTGGTGTGGGTCACATCCTGGGTGTTAGTGGACTGGTGTGGGTCACATCCTGGGTGTTAGTGGACTGGTGTGGGTCACATCCTGGGTGTTAGTGGACTGGTGTGGGTCACATCCTGGGTGTTAGTGGACTGGTGTGGGTCACATCCTGGGTGTTAGTGGACTGGTGTGGGTCACATCCTGGGTGTTAGTGGACTGGTGTGGGTCACATCCTGGGTGTTAGTGGCACTGGGTGTTAGTGGACTGGTGTGGGTCACATCCTGGGTGTTAGTGGACTGGTGTGGGTCACATCCTGGGTGTTAGTGGACTGGTGTGGGTCACATCCTGGGTGTTAGTGGACTGGTGTGGGTCACATCCTGGGTGTTAGTGGACTGGTGTGGGTCACATCCTGGGTGTTAGTGGACTGGTGTGGGTCACATCCTGGGTGTTAGTGGACTGGTGTGGGTCACATCCTGGGTGTTAGTGGACTGGTGTGGGTGGCATCCTGGGTGTTAGTGGACTGGTGTGGGTCACATCCTGGGTGTTAGTGGACTGGTGTGGGTCACATCCTGGGTGTTAGTGGACTGGTGTGGGTCACATCCTGGGTGTTAGTGGACTGGTGTGGGTCACATCCTGGGTGTTAGTGGACTGGTGTGGGTCACATCCTGGGTGTTAGTGGACTGGTGTGGGTCACATCCTGGGTGTTAGTGGACTGGTGTGGGTCACATCCTGGGTGTTAGTGGACTGGTGTGGGTCACATCCTGGGTGTTAGTGGACTGGTGTGGGTCACATCCTGGGTGTTAGTGGACTGGTGTGGGTCACATCCTGGGTGTTAGTGGACTGGTGTGGGTCACATCCTGGGTGTTAGTGGACTGGTGTGGGTCACATCCTGGGTGTTAGTGGACTGGTGTGGGTCACATCCTGGGTGTTAGTGGACTGGTGTGGGTCACATCCTGGGTGTTAGTGGACTGGTGTGGGTCACATCCTGGGTGTTAGTGGACTGGTGTGGGTCACATCCTGGGTGTTAGTGGACTGGTGTGGGTCACATCCTGGGTGTTAGTGGACTGGTGTGGGTCACATCCTGGGTGTTAGTGGACTGGTGTGGGTCACATCCTGGGTGTTAGTGGACTGGTGTGGGTCACATCCTGGGTGTTAGTGGACTGGTGTGGGTCACATCCTGGGTGTTAGTGGACTGGTGTGGGTCACATCCTGGGTGTTAGTGGACTGGTGTGGGTCACATCCTGGGTGTTAGTGGACTGGTGTGGGTCACATCCTGGGTGTTAGTGGACTGGTGTGGGTCACATCCTGGGTGTTAGTGGACTGGTGTGGGTCACATCCTGGGTGTTAGTGGACTGGTGTGGGTCACATCCTGGGACAAAACTGACCTAATTTGCGGGAAATGCTCAGCATAACAAGGGACTTTCTATATAGTAGTATGTCACTGATGTCAGCTATGGTCTGTATACCTTGTACATGTACTGGTAGTAAATAAAGATTATTATTATTATTATTATTATTATTATTATTGAGCTTAGTATTTGGTACCTGGATGATTGCACTCTGGCAGGTACTGTAGAGTCCCTGTAAGAGGATCTGCTACTGGTGAAGTCACAGGGAGAAGCCTTGGGACTCATCCTCAATCCCTCCAAGTGTGAAATCATCACAACAAACCAAGAAATAATCAATGCTGTGCGAACAATCCTCCCAGAAGTCTCTACTACCACTCCATCCAACAGTACCCTCTTGGGAGCACCGCTGGGTCACCAAGTCATCGACACGGTCCTCAAGGACAAATTGAATGACCTGAAGAGAATGGAGGAGAGAATAAGCGATCTTGATGCCCATGATGCCCTGTATCTCCTCACAAGGTGTCTTACTCTGCCAAGACTCACTTACTTCCTGAGGTGCGCACCCTCTTTTGACAACCCAACACTCAATGAATATGACTCACTAATGAGATCAGCCTTTAAGAAAGCACTGAATCTGTCAATAGAAGATCAGCAATGGGATCAGGCAACCCTCCCAGTGCGACTGGGAGGTATAGGGGTGCGCAAAGCAACGCAGGTAGCTTTACCTGCATTTCTGTCTTCGTGTTTGGCTTCCAGTGGATTAGTCAAGAAGATTGTCCCCGAACGCTTGAGAGACACGGTAGGAGCTCAAGACCCAAGGTTCACTGAAGCAGCCATGCAGTGGGACACCCTTGCAGACTCCTCCAGTAGACCAGCTCCTCCCAAAGAGCACAAACAGTCCCACTGGGACAAACCGATCATGGAAAAAATCGCCAACACAATGCTCACCAACGCTTCAGGAAAGGACAAAGCTCGTCTCCTAGCGGTGAAGGCACCACACTCAGGAGATTTCCTTCTAGCTGTTCCCAATTCCTCCCTGGGCACTCGACTCGACCCACAGGCCATTCGGATTGGTGTTGCTCTTCGCCTAGCCGCCCCCATCCTCACCGAACATAGGTGTATTTGCGGCAGGGCGACGGCTGATCAATTCGGACTTCATGGTCTCGTGTGTCACACATCAGAAGGGAAGTATGCCAGACATGAGGAGGTCAACGACATCATAAAGAGAAGCCTCGCCACAGCCCGTTGCCCAGCCCAACGGGAACCCCAAGTGCAGAGGTCTGACGGAAGTCAAAAGCGTCCTGATGGAGCCACTATGCTACCCTGGAAGGATGGAAAGCAGATTGCCTGGGACTACACCTGTGCCGCCACATTGGCAGACACCTACTTGCCATACTCCGTAGCTGAAGGGGGTGGAGCTGCCAGCCACAGGGAGACCCAGAAGACCCGCAAATATGAAGACCTTCCCCCTTGCTATAACTTCATCCCAATAGGGTCGGAGACCCTTGGAGCATGGGGCAAGTGTGCTCTAAAGTTCCTCAAAGAGCTGGGTGAAAAACTCATCATAGAAACCAAGGACCACAGGGCGACCAGCTTCCTCTTTCAGAGACTCAGTGTTGCGATCCAGAGAGGAAATGCCTGCAGCATTCTGGGCACGCGGCCCACCGCCGGGGAGCTGGACGAAGTATTCGAGATGTAGCTCTGAGTTGTTATCTATGTTGTTTTACTTTCTATTGTATTTTTGTGAATGTTTTGTCAATGTATTTTGTCTTTAAATAAAATATATATAAAATATAGGGGGTGGTAGGAGAAAATTCTCAAACAGCTTCAGGGAGAACCTTGAGTTTTCCCTGAAGCAAGTTTATTCTTTTCTCTGAGGATGAGGGTCCCCAGGACAGTTCTAGAGGTGGTACCTCCATATATTATATATATATATATATATATATATATATATATATATATATATATATATATATATATATATATATATGCAGTGCTTTACCAATCTACCCACACTGGACCAATACCTTGGAGTCCAGCTTGCGCTAGACTTTGATCCAAGGCAGCCAGCTTTCAGTCAACCCCCCACTACTCACCCCCCCCCACTACTCAACCCCCCCACTACTCACCCCCCCCACTACTCAACCCCCCACTACTCACCCCCCCCACTACTCAACCCCCCACTACTCACCCCCCCCCCCCACTACTCAACCCCCCCACTACTCAACCCCCCACTACTCAACCCCCCCACTACTCAACCCCCCACTAACCAACCCCCCCACTACTCAACCCCCCACTACTCAACCCCCCCACTACTCAACCCCCCCACTACTCAACCCCCCCACTACTCAACCCCCCCACTACTCAACCCCCCCACTACTCAACCTCCCCACTACTCAACCTCCCCACTACTCAACCCCCCCACTACTCAAACTACTCAACCCCCCACTACTCAACCTCCCCACTACTCAACCTCCCCACTACTCAACCCCCCACTACTCATACTTACACTATCCCACCTTTCTGCCAACAGTTGCTTATATCTCGCCCGAACTTCCTCCTCCCTTAGTTTATACACTTTCACTTCCCTCTTACTTGTTGTTGCCACCTTCCTCTTGTCCCATCTACCTCTTACTCTAACTGTAGCTACAACTAAATAATGATCCGATATATCAGTTGCCCCTCTATAAACATGTACATCCTGGAGCCTACCCATCAACCTTTTATCCACCAATACATAATCTAACAAACTACTTTCATTACGTGCTACATCATACCTTGTATATTTATTTATCCTCTTTTTCATAAAATATGTATTACTTATTACCAAACCTCTTTCTACACATAGCTCAATTAAAGGCTCCCATTTACATTTACCCCTGGCACCCCAAATTTACCTACTACTCCCTCCATAACATTTTTACCCACTTTAGCATTGAAATCCCCAACCACCATTACTCTCACACTTGATTCAAAACTCCCCACGCAATTACTCAACATTTCCCAGAATCTCTCTCTCTCCTCTACACTTCTCTCTTCTCCAGGTGCATAAACTTACTATAACCCACTTCTCACATCCAATCTTTATTTTACTCCACATAATCCTTGAATTAATACATTTATAGTCCCTCTTTTCCTGCCATACCTTATCCTTCAACATTATTGCTACTCCTTCTTTAGCTCTAACTCTATTTGAAACCCCTGACCTAAACCCATTTATTCCTCCCCACTGAAACTCTCCCACCACCTTCAGCTTTGTTTCACTTAAAGCCAGAACATCCAGCTTCGTCTCATTCATAACATCCACAATCATCTCTTTCTTATCATCTGCACAGCATCCACGCACATTCACACTTCCCACTTTGACGATTTTCTTCTCCTTATTCGTTTTAGTAATTATTACAGGATAATGGGTTACATTTTAGTTGACTGTTACAACACGCATGACTTCCGCATGACTTACGGAGGAAAGATTCTTATTCCACTTCCCCATGGATATAAAAGGAAAAGTAATTAGAACAAGAACTAAGATAAAATCAAAGAAAACTCAGATAAGTGTGTATAAATAAACGTGTACATGTATGTGTAGTGAGACGTAAGTGTAAGTAGAAGTAGCAAGACGTAAGTGTAAGTAGAAGTAGCAAGACATACCTGTAATCTTGCATATTTATGAGACAGACAAAAGACACCAGCAATCCTACCATCCATGGGTCTCCAACTCTGTTGGGATGAAGTTATAACGACTAGACAGCGCGTTATATCTGTGGATCTTCTGGATCTTCCTATAACTGGTAGCTCCTCCCCCTTCAACTTTAGAACATGGGAAGTAGGTGTCCAACAACGTGACAACACTAGTCCCAGACAATCTGCTTACGATCCTTCCAGGGTAGCATAGTGACTCCATCTGGACGCTTTTGACTTCTGTTGGACCTCCATCCTTGGGGTTCCCGTTGAGCTGGACAACGAGCTGTGGTGAGACTTCTCTGTTAGATGTCGTTGACTTCCTCATATCCAGGACACTTTCTGATGTATGACACACGAGACCATGAAGTCCAAATTGATCAGTCGTCGCCCTGCTACAAATACATCAATATTTGGTGAGTATGGGGATGGTTAGACGAAGAGCAACACCAAACTGAATGGCCTGTGGGTAGAGTCGGGTGCCCAGGGAGGAGTTGGGAACAGCTAAAAAGAAATCTGAATGACTCACGAAATCGTAATGACACCATTGCTAACAAACCATATCACGGACGGGGATAGAACCCGCGATCAGAGAGTCACGAAACTTCAGACAGTCAGAGTTTTGATACTCTCTGACCGCGGGTTCTATCCCCGTCCGTGGTATGTTTTTCTTTCTCCTGAATTAGCTTTCTCCATTCCAGAAGTGTTGTTGAGACTTGTGATAGAATTTTTCCTGTGATGGGTTTGTGCCGGAATTACGTTCCCGGGTCTATAAACAGCCTTTATCATATATACTTTCTTACTGGAGGATGTCAAGTATAGGCAGAGAGTTAGAGATAGAAATACCTTCAATAAAACTTGCTTTAATTAAGCACATAATTAAATCATAAACCGTTATACAGTGTTTTTGTCCAGAATGTTTACTGTACGTTCTATATTACCAAGTTCCTAGACAATGTTTACTGTACGTTCTATATTACCAAGTTCCTAGACAATGTTTACTGTACGTTCTATATTACCAAGTTCCTAGACAATGTTTACTGTACGTTCTATATTACCAAGTTCCTAGACAATGTTTACTGTACGTTCTATATTACCAAGTTCCTAGACAATGTTTACTGTACGTTCTATATTACCAAGTTCCTAGACAATGTTTACTGTACGTTCTATATTACCAAGTTCCTAGACAATGTTTACTGTACGTTCTATATTACCAAGTTCCCAGACAATGTTTACTGTACGTTCTATATTACCAAGTTCCTAGACAATGTTTACTGTACGTTCTATATTACCAAGTTCCCAGACAATGTTTACTGTACGTTCTATATTACCAAGTTCCTAGACAATGTTTACTGTACGTTCTATATTACCAAGTTCCCAGACAATGTTTACTGTACGTTCTATATTACCAAGTTCCCAGACAATGTTTACTGTACGTTCTATATTACCAAGTTCCCAGACAATGTTTACTGTACGTTCTATATTACCAAGTTCCCAGACAATGTTTACTGTACGTTCTATATTACCAAGTTCCCAGACAATGTTTACTGTACGTTCTATATTACCAAGTTCCTAGACAATGTTTACTGTACGTTCTATATTACCAAGTTCCCAGACAATGTTTACTGTACGTTCTATATTACCAAGTTCCTAGACAATGTTTACTGTACGTTCTATATTACCAAGTTCCCAGACAATGTTTACTGTACGTTCTATATTACCAAGTTCCTAGACAATGTTTACTGTACGTTCTATATTACCAAGTTCCTAGACAATGTTTACTGTACGTTGTACATTACCAAGTTCCTAGACAATGTTTACTGTACGTTCTATATTACCAAGTTCCTAGACAATGTTTACTGTACGTTCTATATTACCAAGTTCCTAGACAATGTTTACTGTACGTTCTATATTACCAAGTTCCCAGACAATGTTTACTGTACGTTCTATATTACCAAGTTCCCAGACAATGTTTACTGTACGTTCTATATTACCAAGTTCCCAGACAATGTTTACTGTACGTTCTATATTACCAAGTTCCCAGACAATGTTTACTGTACGTTCTATATTACCAAGTTCCCAGACAATGTTTACTGTACGTTCTATATTACCAAGTTCCCAGACAATGTTTACTGTACGTTCTATATTACCAAGTTCCTAGACAATGTTTACTGTACGTTCTATATTACCAAGTTCCCAGACAATGTTTACTGTACGTTCTATATTACCAAGTTCCTAGACAATGTTTACTGTACGTTCTATATTACCAAGTTCCCAGACAATGTTTACTGTACGTTCTATATTACCAAGTTCCTAGACAATGTTTACTGTACGTTCTATATTACCAAGTTCCTAGACAATGTTTACTGTACGTTGTACATTACCAAGTTCCTAGACAATGTTTACTGTACGTTCTATATTACCAAGTTCCTAGACAATGTTTACTGTACGTTCTATATTACCAAGTTCCTAGACAATGTTTACTGTACGTTCTATATTACCAAGTTCCCAGACAATGTTTACTGTACGTTCTATATTACCAAGTTCCCAGACAATGTTTACTGTACGTTCTATATTACCAAGTTCCCAGACAATGTTTACTGTACGTTCTATATTACCAAGTTCCCAGACAATGTTTACTGTACGTTCTATATTACCAAGTTCCCAGACAATGTTTACTGTACGTTCTATATTACCAAGTTCCCAGACAATGTTTACTGTACGTTCTATATTACCAAGTTCCCAGACAATGTTTACTGTACGTTCTATATTACCAAGTTCCTAGTCAATGTTTACTGTACGTTCTATATTACCAAGTTCCTAGACAATGTTTACTGTACGTTCTATATTACCAAGTTCCTAGTCAATGTTTACTGTACGTTCTATATTACCAAGTTCCTAGTCAATGTTTACTGTACGTTCTATATTACCAAGTTCCTAGACAATGTTTACTGTACGTTCTATATTACCAAGTTCCTAGTCAATGTTTACTGTACGTTCTATATTACCAAGTTCCTAGACAATGTTTACTGTACGTTCTATATTACCAAGTTCCCAGACAATGTTTACTGTACGTTCTATATTACCAAGTTCCTAGACAATGTTTACTGTACGTTCTATATTACCAAGTTCCCAGACAATGTTTACTGTACGTTCTATATTACCAAGTTCCTAGACAATGTTTACTGTACGTTCTATATTACCAAGTTCCCAGACAATGTTTACTGTACGTTCTATATTACCAAGTTCCTAGTCAATGCCTTGAAATACATTGTTATAGACAGACTTTAAATACACAGATACTCCTTCAGAGCAGAATATCTCGTCTTCACAGAGCATTACACAAGTTGACGGAATATACCAGATGAGAATCAACAGCAGTCAGTGTACGGGAGGTGAGCAGCAGACTTTAATTGTTGGCTGTTTGTTTCACACACTTTTCACTCTACAGTGAGGGTTGAAGTTAGTTAGGTCACGTAACTTATACCAGTTGAATGGAGGATATAACCATCAAACAGTTTATTGGAGATTTGACTCCTAACTTTTCACTGATACACTGACCGATAAACAAGTGTAGGCTAACAATAGTGGTAAAGTTGTGGAGGTTCAACACCCAGTGGGACTGTTAGTGTTCTCTGGGAGGAGTTGGTCTCCTTCAGGAGTCTGCATGCGTGTCCCACCACACGGCTGCTTCACTGAACTTAAGGTCTTGAGTTCCTACTGCGTTTGGGGACAATATCCTCAACTAGTCCACTGGAAGCTATACTCGAGGAGAGAAATACTGGTCTTGGTACCTGTGTTACCTTCCGCACCCCTGTACCTCCCAGTCGCACCGGGAGAGTTGCTTGATCCCATTGTTGATCTTAAAGTGACAGATTCACTGACTTTTAAGGATAGATCTCAGGAGTGAGTCATATTCATTAAGTGTCGGGTTGTTGAAAGAGGGTCTGCGTCCCAAGAAGTAAGAGAGTCTTGGCAAGATAAGATACCTCAGGAGAAGATACAGGGCATCAAGATGACTTATTCTCTCCTCTATTCTCTTGGAGTTATTCAGTTTGTTCTTGAGGACTGTGTGGATGTCCTGATGACCCAGCGGTGCTCACAACACGGTGCTCTTGGACGAGATGGTAGTAGGCGCTTCAGGAGGGATTGTTAGCACAGCTGCGATTACTTCCTAGTTAGTTGTGTTGATTTCACACTTGGATGATTGAGAATGAGTACTAAGGTTCTCCCTTTGTCTTCACCAGTTGTAGGTCCTCTAACAAGGCTCTTCAGTACCTGCCAGGATATTATCATCCAGGTACCAGATGTTGAACTCGCTGCACAAGCTGGAAGTTAGTTCTCTTACTGCCAAGCAGGAGCAAGGTGGAGAGAGTGGGTCACCCTGCTGAACAACCTCTGGAGAGGGAATTTCATATTCTCCAGACAGAAGAAATGAGAGTTTTTAGTGTACACTCTCTGGATGGCCACACTGCTGCTGCTACACTTCCCTTAGTACTGCTGGAAGGTTATAGCATTGGTAGTACCATAGTAACTGTAACAGTGGTAGTTACTGTACCATAGTAACTGTAACAGTGGTAGTTACTGTACCATAGTAACTGTAACAGTGGTAGTTACTGTAC
Source organism: Cherax quadricarinatus (assembly GCF_038502225.1). NCBI lineage: Eukaryota > Metazoa > Arthropoda > Malacostraca > Decapoda > Parastacidae > Cherax > Cherax quadricarinatus. The sequence goes on from NW_027195246.1 coordinate 133,306, forward strand.
CATAGTAACTGTAACAGTGGTAGTTACTGTACCATAGTAACTGTAACAGTGGTAGTTACTGTACCATAGTAACTGTAACAGTGGTAGTTACTGTACCATAGTAACTGTAACAGTGGTAGTTACTGTACCATAGTAACTGTAACAGTGGTAGTTACTATAGCACAGTAACTGTAACAGTGGTAGTTACTGTACCATAGTAACTGTAACAGTGGTAGTTACTATAGCACAGTAACTGTTAACAGTGGTAGTTACTTAGTGGTAGTTACTGTACCATAGTAACTGTAACAGTGGTAGTTACTGTACCATAGTAACTGTAACAGTGGTAGTTACTGTACCATAGTAACTGTAACAGTGGTAGTTACTGTACCATAGTAACTGTAACAGTGGTAGTTACTGTACCATAGTAACTGTAACAGTGGTAGTTACTATAGCACAGTAACTGTAACAGTGGTAGTTACTGTACCATAGTAACTGTAACAGTGGTAGTTACTGTATCACAGTAACTGTAACAGTGGTAGTTACTGTACCATAGTAACTGTAACAGTGGTAGTTACTGTATCACAGTGGTAGTTACTGTACAATAGTAACTGTAACAGTGGTAGTTACCGTACCATAGTAACTGTAACAGTGGTAGTTACTGTAGTAACTGTAGTAGTGGTAGTTACCATAGTAACTGTAACAGTGGTAGTTACTATAGCACAGTAACTGTAACAGTGGTAGTTACTGTACCATAGTAACTGTAACAGTGGTAGTTACTGTACCATAGTAACTGTAACAGTGGTAGTTACTGTACCATAGTAACTGTAACAGTGGTAGTTACTGTACCATAGTAACTGTAACAGTGGTAGTTACTGTACCATAGTAACTGTAGTAGTGGTAGTTACTGTACCATAGTAACTGTAACAGTGGTAGTTACTGTACCACAGTAACTGTAACAGTGGTAGTTACTGTACCATAGTAACTGTAACAGTGGTAGTTACTGTACCATAGTAACTGTAACAGTGGTAGTTACTGTACCATAGTAACTGTAACAGTGGTAGTTACTGTACCATAGTAACTGTAACAGTGGTAGTTACTGTACCATAGTAACTGTAACAGTGGTAGTTACTGTACCATAGTAACTGTAACAGTGGTAGTTACTGTACCATAGTAACTGTAACAGTGGTAGTTACTGTACCATAGTAACTGTAACAGTGGTAGTTACTGTACCATAGTAACTGTAACAGTGGTAGTTACTGTACCATAGTAACTGTAACAGTGGTAGTTACTGTACCATAGTAACTGTAACAGTGGTAGTTACTGTACCATAGTAACTGTAACAGTGGTAGTTACTGTACCATAGTAACTGTAACAGTGGTAGTTACTGTACCATAGTAACTGTAACAGTGGTAGTTACTGTACCATAGTAACTGTAGTAGTGGTAGTTACTGTACCATAGTAACTGTAACAGTGGTAGTTACTGTACCATAGTAACTGTAACAGTGGTAGTTACTGTACCATAGTAACTGTAGTAGTGGTAGTTACTGTACCATAGTAACTGTAACAGTGGTAGTTACTGTACCATAGTAACTGTAGTAGTGGTAGTTACTGTACCATAGTAACTGTAGTAGTGGTAGTTACTGTAGTAACTGTAGTAGTGGTAGTTACTGTACCATAGTAACTGTAACAGTGGTAGTTACTGTACCATAGTAACTGTAGTAGTGGTAGTTACTGTACCATAGTAACTGTAGTAGTGGTAGTTACTGTACCATAGTAACTGTAGTAGTGGTAGTTACTGTACCATAGTAACTGTAACAGTGGTAGTTACTGTACCATAGTAACTGTAGTAGTGGTAGTTACTGTACCATAGTAACTGTAACAGTGGTAGTTACTGTACCATAGTAACTGTAGTAGTGGAAGTTACTGTACCATATGTAACAGTGGTAGTTACTGTACCATAGTAACTGTAGTAGTGGTAGTTACTGTACCATAGTAACTGTAACAGTGGTAGTTACTGTACCATAGTAACTGTAGTAGTGGTAGTTACTGTACCATAGTAACTGTAACAGTGGTAGTTACTGTACCATAGTAACTGTAACAGTGGTAGTTACTGTACCATAGTAACTGTAACAGTGGTAGTTACTGTACCATAGTAACTGTAACAGTGGTAGTTACTGTACCATAGTAACTGTAACAGTGGTAGTTACTGTACCATAGTAACTGTAACAGTGGTAGTTACTGTACCATAGTAACTGTAACAGTGGTAGTTACTGTACCATAGTAACTGTAACAGTGGTAGTTACTGTACCATAGTAACTGTAACAGTGGTAGTTACTGTACCATAGTAACTGTAGTAGTGGTAGTTACTGTACCATAGTAACTGTAGTAGTGGTAGTTACTGTACCATAGTAACTGTAACAGTGGTAGTTACTGTACCATAGTAACTGTAGTAGTGGTAGTTACTGTACCATAGTAACTGTAACAGTGGTAGTTACTGTACCATAGTAACTGTAACAGTGGTAGTTACTGTACCATAGTAACTGTAACAGTGGTAGTTACTGTACCATAGTAACTGTAACAGTGGTAGTTACTGTACCATAGTAACTGTAATATTGGTAGTTACTATACCACAGAAACTGTAACAGTGGTAGTTACTGTACCATAGTAACAGTGGTAGTTACTGTACCATAGTAACTGTAACAGTGGTAGCTACTGTACCATAGTAACTGTAACAGTGGTAGTTACTGTACCATAGTTACTGTACCATAGTAACTGTAACAGTGGTAGTTACTGTACCATAGTAACTGTAACAGTGGTAGTTACTGTACCATAGTAACTGTAGTAGTGGTAGTTACTGTACCATAGTAACTGTAGTAGTGGTAGTTACTGTACCATAGTAACTGTAACAGTGGTAGTTACTGTACCATAGTAACTGTAACAGTGGTAGTTACTGTACCATAGTAACTGTAACAGTGGTAGTTACTGTACCATAGTAACTGTAGTAGTGGTAGTTACTGTACCATAGTAACTGTAACAGTGGTAGTTACTGTACCATAGTAACTGTAGTAGTGGTAGTTACTGTACCATAGTAACTGTAACAGTGGTAGTTACTGTACCATAGTAACTGTAGTAGTGGTAGTTACTGTACCATAGTAACTGTAACAGTGGTAGTTACTGTACCATAGTAACTGTAACAGTGGTAGTTACTGTACCATAGTAACTGTGGTAGTTACTGTACCATAGTAACTGTAACAGTGGTAGTTACTGTACCATAGTAACTGTAACAGTGGTAGTTACTGTACCATAGTAACTGTAACAGTGGTAGTTACTGTACCATAGTAACTGTAACAGTGGTAGTTACTGTACCATAGTAACTGTACTGTACCAGTAGTTACTGTACCATAGTAACTGTAACAGTGGTAGTTACTGTACCATAGTAACTGTAGTAGTGGTAGTTACTGTAGTACTGTACCATAGTAACTGTAGTAGCGGTAGTTACTGTACCATAGCAACTGTAACAGTGGTAGTTACTGTACCATAGTAACTGTAACAGTGGTAGTTACTGTACTAGTTACTGTACCATAGTAACTGTAGTAGTGGTAGTTACTGTACCATAGTAACTGTAACAGTGGTAGTTACTGTACCATAGTAACTGTAACAGTGGTAGTTACTGTACCATAGTAACTGTAACAGTGGTAGTTACTGTACAATAGTAACTAGTAACTGTAGTGGTAGTTACTGTACCATAGTAACATAGTGTAACAGTGGTAGTTACTGTACTGTAGTATAGTACCATAGTAACTGTAGTAGTGGTAGTTACTGTACATGTAACTGTAACAGTGGTAGTTACTGTACCATAGTAACTGTAACAGTGGTAGTTACTGTACCATAGTAACTAGTAACATAGTAACTGTAACAGTGGTAGTTAGTAGTAACTGTAACAGTGGTACTGTACCATAGTAACTGTAACAGTGGTAGTTACTGTACCATAGTAACTGTAACAGTGGCAGTTACTGTACCATAGTAACTGTAACAGTGGTAGTTACTGTACCATAGTAACTGTAACAGTGGTAGTTACTGTACCATAGTAACTGTAACAGTGGTAGTTACTGTACCATAGTAACTGTAACAGTGGTAGTTACTGTACCATAGTAACTGTAACAGTGGTAGTTACTGTACCATAGTAACTGTAACAGTGGTAGTTACTGTACCATAGTAACTGTAACAGTGGTAGTTACTGTACCATAGTAACTGTAACAGTGGTAGTTACTGTACCATAGTAACTGTAACAGTGGTAGTTACTGTACCATAGTAACTGTAACAGTGGTAGTTACTGTACCATAGTAACTGTAACAGTGGTAGTTACTGTACCATAGTAACTGTAACATTGGTAGTTACTGTACTGTAGTAACTGTAACAGTGGTAGTTACTGTAACATAGTAACTGTAGTAGTGGTAGTTACTGTACCATAGTAACTGTAACAGTGGTAGTTACTGTACCATAGTAACTGTAACAGTGGTAGTTACTGTACCATAGTAACTGTAACAGTGGTAGTTACTGTACCATAGTAACTGTAACAGTGGTAGTTACTGTACCATAGTAACTGTAACAGTGGTAGTTACTGTACCATAGTAACTGTAACAGTGGTAGTTACTGTACCATAGTAACTGTAACAGTGGTAGTTACTGTACCATAGTAACTGTAACAGTGGTAGTTACTGTACCATAGTAACTGTAACAGTGGTAGTTACTGTACCATAGTAACTGTAACAGTGGTAGTTACTGTACCATAGTAACTGTAACAGCGGTAGTTACTGTACCAGTGGTAGTAACTGTAACTGTAACAGTGGTAGTTACTGTACCATAGTAACTGTAACAGTGGTAGTTACTGTACCATAGTAACTGTAACAGTGGTAGTTACTGTACCATAGTAACTGTAACAGTGGTAGTTACTGTACCATAGTAACTGTAACAGTGGTAGTTACTGTACCATAGTAACTGTAACAGTGGTAGTTACTGTACCATAGTAACTGTAACAGTGGTAGTTACTGTACCATAGTAACTGTAACAGTGGTAGTTACTGTACCATAGTAACTGTAACAGTGGTAGTTACTGTACAATAGTAACTGTAACAGTGGTTACTGTACTGTACCATAGTAACTGTAACAGTGGTAGTTACTGTACCATAGTAACTGTAACAGTGGTAGTTACTGTACCATAGTAACTGTAACAGTGGTAGTTACTGTACCATAGTAACTGTAACAGTGGTAGTTACTGTACCATAGTAACTGTAACAGTGGTAGTTACTGTACCATAGTAACTGTAACAGTGGTAGTTACTGTACCATAGTAACTGTAACAGTGGTAGTTACTGTACCATAGTAACTGTAACAGTGGTAGTTACTGTACCATAGTAACTGTAACAGTGGTAGTTACTGTACCATAGTAACTGTAACAGTGGTAGTTACTGTACCATAGTAACTGTAACAGTGGTAGTTACTGTACCATAGTAACTGTAACAGTGGTAGTTACTGTACCATAGTAACTGTAACAGTGGTAGTTACTGTACCATAGTAACTGTAACAGTGGTAGTTACTGTACCATAGTAACTGTAACAGTGGTAGTTACTGTACCATAGTAACTGTAACAGTGGTAGTTACTGTACCATAGTAACTGTAACAGTGGTAGTTACTGTACCATAGTAACTGTAACAGTGGTAGTTACTGTACCATAGTAACTGTAACAGTGGTAGTTACTGTACCATAGTAACTGTAACAGTGGTAGTTACTGTACCATAGTAACTGTAACAGTGGTAGTTACTGTACCATAGTAACTGTAACAGTGGTAGTTACTGTACCATAGTAACTGTAACAGTGGTAGTTACTGTACCATAGTAACTGTAACAGTGGTAGTTACTGTACCATAGTAACTGTAACAGTGGTAGTTACTGTACCATAGTAACTGTAACAGTGGTAGTTACTGTACCATAGTAACTGTAACAGTGGTAGTTACTGTACCATAGTAACTGTAACAGTGGTAGTTACTGTACCATAGTAACTGTAACAGTGGTAGTTACTGTACCATAGTAACTGTAACAGTGGTAGTTACTGTACCATAGTAACTGTAACAGTGGTAGTTACTGTACCATAGTAACTGTAACAGTGGTAGTTACTGTACCATAGTAACTGTAACAGTGGTAGTTACTGTACCATAGTAACTGTAACAGTGGTAGTTACTGTACCATAGTAACTGTAACAGTGGTAGTTACTGTACCATAGTAACTGTAACAGTGGTAGTTACTGTACCATAGTAACTGTAACAGTGGTAGTTACTGTACCATAGTAACTGTAACAGTGGTAGTTACTGTACCATAGTAACTGTAACAGTGGTAGTTACTGTACCATAGTAACTGTAACAGTGGTAGTTACTGTACCATAGTAACTGTAACAGTGGTAGTTACTGTACCATAGTAACTGTAACAGTGGTAGTTACTGTACCATAGTAACTGTAACAGTGGTAGTTACTGTACCATAGTAACTGTAACAGTGGTAGTTACTGTACCATAGTAACTGTAACAGTGGTAGTTACTGTACCATAGTAACTGTAACAGTGGTAGTTACTGTACCATAGTAACTGTAACAGTGGTAGTTACTGTACCATAGTAACTGTAACAGTGGTAGTTACTGTACCATAGTAACTGTAACAGTGGTAGTTACTGTACCATAGTAACTGTAACAGTGGTAGTTACTGTACCATAGTAACTGTAACAGTGGTAGTTACTGTACCATAGTAACTGTAACAGTGGTAGTTACTGTACCATAGTAACTGTAACAGTGGTAGTTACTGTACCATAGTAACTGTAACAGTGGTAGTTACTGTACCATAGTAACTGTAGCAGTGGTAGTTACTGTACCATAGTAACTGTAACAGTGGTAGTTACTGTACCATAGTAACAGTGGTAGTTACTGTAGCATAGTAACTGTAACAGTGGTAGTTACTGTACCATAGTAACTGTAACAGTGGTAGTTACTGTACCATAGTAACTGTAGCAGTGGTAGTTACTGTACCATAGTAACTGTAGCAGCAGCAGCAGCAGTGGTAGTTACTGTACCATAGTAACTGTAACAGTGGTAGTTACTGTACCATAGTAACTGTAACAGTGGTAGTTACTGTACCATAGTAACTGTAACAGTGGTAGTTACTGTACCATAGTAACTGTAACAGTGGTAGTTACTGTACCATAGTAACTGTAACAGTGGTAGTTACTGTACCATAGTAACTGTAACAGTGGTAGTTACTGTACCATAGTAACTGTAACAGTGGTAGTTACTGTACCATAGTAACTGTAACAGTGGTAGTTACTGTACCACAGTAACTGTAACAGTGGTAGTTACTGTACCATAGTAACTGTAACAGTGGTAGTTACTGTACCATAGTAACTGTAACAGTGGTAGTTACTGTACCATAGTAACTGTAACAGTGGTAGTTACTGTACCATAGTAACTGTAACAGTGGTAGTTACTGTACCATAGTAACTGTAACAGTGGTAGTTACTGTACCATAGTAACTGTAACAGTGGTAGTTACTGTACCATAGTAACTGTAACAGTGGTAGTTACTGTACCATAGTAACTGTAACAGTGGTAGTTACTGTACCATAGTAACTGTAACAGTGGTAGTTACTGTACCATAGTAACTGTAACAGTGGTAGTTACTGTACCATAGTAACTGTAACAGTGGTAGTTACTGTACCATAGTAACTGTAACAGTGGTAGTTACTGTACCATAGTAACTGTAACAGTGGTAGTTACTGTACCATAGTAACTGTAACAGTGGTAGTTACTGTACCATAGTAACTGTAACAGTGGTAGTTACTGTACCATAGTAACTGTAGCAGTGGTAGTTATTGTACCATAGTAAACAGTGGTAGTTACTGTACCATAGTAACTGTAGCAGTGGTAGTTACTGTACCATAGTAACTGTAACAGTGGTAGTTACTGTACCATAGTAACTGTAGCAGTGGTAGTTACTGTACCATAGTAACTGTAACAGTGGTAGTTACTGTACCATAGTAACTGTAGCAGTGGTAGTTACTGTACCATAGTAACTGTAGCAGTGGTAGTTACTGTACCATAGTAACTGTAGCAGTGGTAGTTACTGTACCATAGTAACTGTAGCAGTGGTAGTTACTGTACCATAGTAACTGTAGCAGTGGTAGTTACTGTACCATAGTAACTGTAGCAGTGGTAGCAGTGGTAGTTACTGTACCATAGTAACTGTAGCAGTGGTAGTTACTGTACCATAGTAACTGTAGCAGTGGTAGTTACTGTACCATAGTAACTGTAGCAGTGGTAGTTACTGTACCATAGTAACTGTAACAGTGGTAGTTACTGTACCATAGTAACTGTAGCAGTGGTAGTTACTGTACCATAGTAACTGTAGCAGTGGTAGTTACTGTACCATAGTAACTGTAGCAGTGGTAGTTACTGTACCATAGTAACTGTAGCAGTGGTAGTTACTGTACCATAGTAACTGTAGCAGTGGTAGTTACTGTACCATAGTAACTGTAACAGTGGTAGTTACTGTACCATAGTAACTGTAGCAGCAGCAGTGATATTTACTGTACCATAGTAACTGTAGCAGTGGTAGTTACTGTACCATAGTAACTGTAGCAGTGGTAGTTACTGTACCATAGTGACTGTAGCAGTGGTAGTTACTGTACCATAGTGACTGTAGCAGTGGTAGTTACTGTGCCATAGTAACTGTAGCAGTGGTAGTTACTGTACCATAGTAAATGCAGCACCAGCGGTGGTAGTTACTGTACCATAGTAACTGTAGCAGCAGCAGTGGTAGTTACTGTACCATAGTAACTGTAGCGGCAGCAGTTGTATTTACTGTACCATAGTAACTGTAGCAGCAACAGTGGTAGTTACTGTACCATAGTAACTGTAGCAGCAGCAGTGGTAGTAACTGTAACAGTGGTAGTTACTGTACCATAGTAACTGTAGCAGTGGTAGTTACTGTACCATAGTAACTGTAACAGTGGTAGTTACTGTACCATAGTAACTGTAACAGTGGTAGTTACTGTACCATAGTAACTGTAGCAGTGGTAGTTACTGTACCATAGTAACTGTAGCAGCAGCAGCAGCAGTGGTAGTTACTGTACCATAGTAACTGTAGCAGTGGTAGTTACTGTACCATAGTAACTGTAACAGTGGTAGTTACTGTACCATAGTAACTGTAACAGTGGTAGTTACTGTACCATAGTAACTGTAACAGTGGTAGTTACTGTACCATAGTAACTGTAGCAGTGGTAGTTACTGTACCATAGTAACTGTAACAGTGGTAGTTACTGTACCATAGTAACTGTAACAGTGGTAGTTACTGTACCATAGTAACTGTAGCAGCAGCAGTGGTAGTTACTGTACCATAGTAACTGTAGCAGCAGCAGTGGTAGTTACTGTACCATAGTAACTGTAGCAGCAGCAGTGGTAGTTACTGTACCATAGTAACTGTAGCAGCAGCAGTGGTAGTTACTGTACCATAGTAACTGTAGCAGTGGTAGTTACTGTACCATAGTAACTGTAGCAGTGGTAGTTACTGTACCATAGTAACTGTAGCAGCAGCAGTGGTAGTTACTGTACCATAGTAACTGTAGCAGCAGCAGTGGTAGTTACTGTACCATAGTAACTGTAGCAGTGGTAGTTACTGTACCATAGTAACTGTAGCAGCAGCAGTGGTAGTTACTGTACCATAGTAACTATAGCAGTAGCAGTGGTAGTTACTGTACCATAGTAACTGTAGCAGCAGCAGTGGTAGTTACTGTACCATAGTAACTGTAGCAGCAGCAGTGGTAGTTACTGTACCATAGTAACTGTAGCAGCAGCAGTGGTAGTTACTGTACCATAGTAACTGTAGCAGTGGTAGTTACTGTACCATAGTAACTGTAGAAGTGGTAGTTACTGTACCATAGTAACTGTAGCAGTGGTAGTTACAGTACCATAGTAACTACAGCAGTGGTAGTTACTGTACCACAGTAACTGTAACAGTGGTAGTTAATGTACCATAGTAACTGTAGCAACGGCAGTGGTAGTTACTGTACCATAGTAACTGTAGCAGTGGTAGTTACTGAACCATAGTAACTGTAGCAGTGGTAGTTACTGTACCATAGTAACTGTAGCAGTGGTAGTTACTGTACCATAGTAACTGTAGCAGCAGCAGTGGTAGTTACTGTACCATAGTAACTGTAGCAGCAGCAGTGGTAGTTACTGTACCATAGTAACTGTAGCAGTGGTAGTTACTGTACCATAGTAACTGTAGCAGTAGCAGTGGTAGTTACTGTACCATAGTAACTGTAGCAGCAGCAGTGGTAGTTACTGTACCATAGTAACTGTAGCAGTGGTAGTTACTGTACCATAGTAACTGTAGCAGTGGTAGTTACTGTACCATAGTAACTGTAGCAGTGGTAGTTACTGTACCATAGTAACTGTAGCAGTGGTAGTTACTGTACCATAGTAACTGTAGCAGTGGTAGTTACTGTACCATAGTAACTGTAGCAGCAGCAGTGGTAGTTACTGTACCATAGTAACTGTAGCAGTGGTAGTTACTGTACCATAGTAACTGTAGCAGTAGCAGTGGTAGTTACTGTACCATAGTAACTGTAGCAGTGGTAGTTACTGTACCATAGTAACTGTAGCAGTGGTAGTTACTGTACCATAGTAACTGTAGCAGTGGTAGTTACTGTACCATAGTAACTGTAGCAGCAGCAGTGGTAGTTACTGTACCATAGTAACTGTAGCAGTGGTAGTTACTGTACCATAGTAACTGTAGCAGCAGCAGTGGTAGTTACTGTACCATAGTAACTGTAGCAGTAGCAGTGGTAGTTAGTGTACCACAGTAATTGTAGCAGTGGTAGTTACTATACCATAGTAATAGAAGCAGTGGTAGTTACTGTACCACAGTAACTGTAGCAGTGGTAGTTACTGTGCCATAGTAACTGTAGCAGTGGTAGTTACTGTACCATAGTAACTGTAGCAGCAGCAGTGGTAGTTACTGTACCATAGTAACTGTAGCAGCAGCAGTGGTAGTTACTGTACCATAGTAACTGTAGCAGTGGTAGTTACTGTACCATAGTAACTGTAGCAGTAGCAGTGGTAGTTACTGTACCATAGTAACTGTAGCAGTGGTAGTTACTGTACCATAGTAACTGTAGCAGTGGTAGTTACTGTACCATAGTAACTGTAGCAGCAGCAGTGGTAGTTACTGTACCATAGTAACTGTAGCAGCAGCAGTGGTAGTTACTGTACCATAGTAACTGTAGCAGCAACAGTGGTAGTTACTGTACCATAGTAACTGTAGCAGTAGCAGTGGTAGTTACTGTACCATAGTAACTGTAGCAATGGTAGTTACTGTACCATAGTAACTGTAGCAGTGGTAATTACTGTACCATAGTAACTGTAGCAGTGGTAGTTACTGTACCATAGTAACTGTAGCAGTGGTAGTTACTGTACCATAGTAACTGTAGCAGTAATAGTGGTAGTTACTGTACCATAGTAACTGTAGCAACAAAAGTGGTAGTTACTGTACCATAGTAACTGTAGCAGCAGCAGTGGTAGTTACTGTACCATAGTAACTGTAGCAGTGGTAGTTACTGTACCATAGTAACTGTAGCAGTGGTAGTTACTGTACCATAGTAACTGTAGCAGCAGCAGTGGTAGTTACTGTACCATAGTAACTGTAGCAGTGGTAGTTACTGTACCATAGTAACTGTAGCAGCAGCAGTGGTAGTTACTGTACCATAGTAACTGTAGCAGCAGCAGTGGTAGTTACTGTACCATAGTAACTGTAGCAGCAGCAGTGGTAGTTACTGTACCATAGTAACTGTAGCAGCAGCAGTGGTAGTTACTGTACCATAGTAACTGTAGCAGCAGCAGTGGTAGTTACTGTACCATAGTAACTGTAGCAGCAGCAGTGGTAGTTACTGTACCATAGTAACTGTAGCAGCAGCAGTGGTAGTTACTGTACCATAGTAACTGTAGCAGCAGCAGTGGTAGTTACTGTACCATAGTAACTGTAGCAGCAGCAGTGGTAGTTACTGTACCATAGTAACTGTAGCAGTGGTAGTTACTGTACCATAGTAACTGTACCAGTGGTAGTTACTGTACCATAGTAACTGTAGCAGTAACAGTGGTAGTTACTGTACCATAGTAACTGTAGCAGTAACAGTGGTAGTTACTGTACCATAGTAACTGTAGCAGCAGCAGTGGTAGTTACTGTACCATAGTAACTGTAGCAGTGGTAGTTACTGTACCACAGTAACTGTAGCAGTGGTAGTTACTGTACCATAGTAACTGTAGAAGTGGTAGTTACTGTACCATAGTAACTGTAACAGTGGTAGTTACTGTACCATAGTAACTGTAGCAGCAGCAGTGGTAGTTACTGTACCATAGTAACTGTAGCAGCAGCAGTGGTAGTTACTGTACCATAGTAACTGTAGCAGCAGCAGTGGTAGTTACTGTACCATAGTAACTGTAGCAGTGGTAGTTACTGTACCATAGTAACTGTAGTAGCAGCAGTGGTAGTTACTGTACCATAGTAACTGTAGCAGTGGTAGTTACTCTTCCATAGTAACTGTAGCAGCAGCAGTGGTAGTTACTGTACCATAGTAACTGTACAGTGGTAGTTACTGTACCATAGTAACTGTAAGCAGTGGTAGTTACTGTACCATAGTAACTGTAGCAGCAGCAGTGGTAGTTGTTGTACCATAGTAACTGTAGCAGCAGCAGTGGTAGTTACTGTACCATAGTAACTGTAGCAGTGGTAGTTACTGTACCATAGTAACTGTAGCAGTGGTAGTTACTGTACCATAGTAACTGTAGCAGCAGCAGTGGTACTTACTGTAAACTCCAGGTAAACTGTACCATAGTAACTGTAGCAGCAGCAGTGGTAGTTACCGTACCATAGTGACAGTAGCAGCAGCAGTGGTAGTTACTGTACCATAGTGACAGTAGCAGCAGCAGTGGTAGTTACTGTACCATAGTAACTGTAGCAGAAGCAGTGGTAGTTACTGTACCATAGTAACTGTAGCAGTAGCATTGCTAGTTACTGTACCATAGTAACTGTAGCAGCAGCAGTGGTAGTTACTGTACCATAGTAATTGTAGCAGTGGTAGTTACCGTACCATAGTAACTGTAGCAGTGGTAGTTACTGTACCATAGTAACTGTAGCAGCAGCAGTGGTAGTTACTGTACCATAGTGACTGTAGCAGTGGTAGTTACTGTACCATAGTAACTGTAGCAGCACAGTGGTAGTTACTGTACCATAGTAACTGTAGCAGTGGTAGTTACTGTACCATAGTAACTGTAACAGCAGCAGTGATAGTTACTGTACAATACTAACTGTATCAGCAGCAGTGGTAGTCACTGTACCATAGTAACTGTAGCAGTGGTAGTTACTGTACCATACTAACTGTAGCAGTAGCAGAGTTAGTTACTGTATCATACTTACTGTAGCAGCAGCAATGATAGTTACAGTACCATAGTAACTGTAGCAGTAGCAGTGGTAGTTACTGTACCATAGTAACTGTAACAGTGGTAGTTACTGTACCATAGTAAGTAGCAGTGGTAGTTACTGTACCATAGTAACTGTAGCAACAGCAGTGGTAGTTACTGTACCATAGTAACTGTAGCAACAGCAGTGGTAGTTACTGTACGATAGTAACTGTAGCAGTGGTAGTTACTGTACCATAGTAACAACAGTGGTAGTTACTGTACCATAGTAACTCTAGCATTGGTAGTTACTGTACCATAGTAACTGTAGCAGCAGTGGTAGTTACTGTACCATAGTAACTGTAGCAGTGGTAGTTACTGTACCATAGTAACTGTAACTGTACTGTACCATAGTAAGCAGTGGTAGTTACTGTACCATAGTAACTGTAGTAACAGTGGTAGTTACTGTACCATAGTAACTGTAGCAGTGGTAGTTACTGTACCATAGTAACTGTACAGTGGTAGTTACTGTACCATAGTAACTGTAGCAGTGGTAGTTACTGTACCATACTGTAACTGTACCAGTGGTAGTTACTGTACCATAGTAACTGTAGCAGTGGTAGTTACTGTACCATAGTAACTGTAGCAGCAGCAGTGGTAGTTACTGTACCATAGTAACTGTAGCAGCAGCAGTGGTAGTTACTGTACCATAGTAACTGTAGCAGCAGCAGTGGTAGTTACTGTACCATAGTAACTGTAGCAGCAGCAGTGGTAGTTACTGTACCATAGTAACTGTAGCAGTGGTAGTTACTGTACCATAGTAACTGTAGCAGCAACAGTGGTAGTTACTGTACCATAGTAACTGTAGCAGCAGCAGTTGTAGTTACTGTACCATAGTAACTGTAGCAGCAGCAGTGGTAGTTACTGTACCATAGTAACTGTAGCAGCAACAGTGGTAGTTACTGTACCATAATAACTGTAGCAGTGGTAGTTACTGTACCATAATAACTGTAGCAGCAACAGTGGTAGTTACTGTACCATAATAACTGTAGCAGTGGTAGTTACTGTACCATAGTAACTGTAGCAGTGGTAGTTACTGTACCATAGTAACTGTAACAGTGGTAGTTACTGTACCATAGTAACTGTAGCAGCAGCAGTGATATTTACTGTACCATAGTAACTGTAGCAGTGGTAGTTACTGTACCATAGTAACTGTAACAGTGGTAGTTACTGTACCATAGTAACTGTAACAGTGGTAGTTACTGTACCATAGTAACTGTAGCAGTGGTAGTTACTGTACCATAGTAACTGTAGCAGTGGTAGTTACTGTACCATAGTAACTGTAGCAGTGGTAGTTACTGTACCATAGTAACTGTAACAGTGGTAGTTACTGTACCATAGTAACTGTACTGTAACAGTGGTAGTTACTGTACCGTAGTAACTGTAACAGTGGTAGTTACTGTACCATAGTAACTGTAACAGTGGTAGTTACTGTACCATAGTAACTGTACAGTGGTAGTTACTGTACCATAGTAACTGTAACAGTGTAGTTAGTACCATAGTACAGTGGTAGTTACTGTACCATGGTAACTGTAGCAGCAGCAGTGGTAGTTACTGTACCATAGTAACTGTAGCAGCAGCAGTGATATTTACTGTACCATAGTAACTGTAGCAGTAGCAGTGGTAGTTACTGTACCATAGTAACTGTAGCAGCAGCATGGGAGCTCCTGTACCATCGTAACTGTAGCAGCAGCAGTGGTAGTTACCGTACCATAGTAACTGTAACAGTGGTAGTTACTGTACCATAGTAACTGTAGCAGTGGTAGTTACTGTACCATAGTAACTGTAGCAGTGGTAGTTACTGTACCTTAGTAACTGTAGCAGCAGCAGTGGTAGTTACTGTACCATCGTAACTGTAGCAGCAGCAGTGGTAGTTACTGTACCATAGTAACTGTAGCAGTAACAGTGGTCTTTACTGTACCATAGTAACTGTAGCAGCAGCAGTGGTAGTTATTGTACCATAGTAACTGTAGCAGCAGCAGTGGTAGTTACTGTACCATAGTAACTGTAGCAGTGGTAGTTACTGTACCATAGTAACTGTAGCAGCAGCAGTGGTAGTTACTGTACCATAGTAACTGTAACAGTGGTAGTTACTGTACCATAGTAACTGTAGCAGTGGTAGTTACTGTACCATAGTAACTGTAGCAGTGGTAGTTACTGTACCATAGTAACTGTAACAGTGGTAGTTACTGTACCATAGTAACTGTAGCAGTGGTAGTTACTGTACCATAGTAACTGTAACAGTGGTAGTTACTGTACCATAGTAACTGTAACAGTGGTAGTTACTGTACCATAGTAACTGTAACAGTGGTAGTTACTGTACCATAGTAACTGTAACAGTGGTAGTTACTGTACCATAGTAACTGTAACAGTGGTAGTTACTGTACCATAGTAACTGTACAGTGGTAGTTACTGTACCATAGTAACTGTAACTGTAGTAACTGTAACAGTGGTAGTTACTGTACCATAGTAACTGTAAGCAGTGGTAGTTACTGTACCATAGTAGCTGTAACAGTGGTAGTTACTGTACCATAGTAACTGTAGCAGTGGTAGTTACTGTACCATAGTAACTGTAGCAGCAGCAGTGGTTGTTACTGTACCATAGTAATTGTAGCAGCAGCAGTGGTAGTTACTGTACCATAGTAACTGTAGCAGCAGTGGTAGTTACTGTACCATAGTAACTGTAGCAGTGGTAGTTACTGTACCATAGTAACTGTAGCAGCAGCAGTGGTAGTTACTGTACCATAGTAACTGTAGCAGCAGCAGTGGTAGTTACTGTACCATAGTAACTGTAGCAGCAGCAGTGGTAGTTACTGTACCATAGTAACTGTAGCAGCAGCAGTGGTAGTTACTGTACCATAGTAACTGTAGCAGTGGTAGTTACTGTACCATAGTAACTGTAGCAGTGGTAGTTACTGTACCATAGTAACTGTAGCAGCAGCAGTGGTAGTTACTGTACCATAGTAACTGTAGCAGTGGTAGTTACTGTACCATAGTAACTGTAGCAGTGGTAGTTACTGTACCATAGTAACTGTAGCAGTGGTAGTTACTGTACCATAGTAACTGTAACAGTGGTAGTTACTGTACCATAGTAACTGTAGCAACGGCAGTGGTAGTTACTGTACCATAGTAACTGTAGCAGTGGTAGTTACTGTACCATAGTAACTGTAGC